>NC_047518.2:26831001-26938501 GCF_902827115.2 Pseudochaenichthys georgianus
TGCTCAAAGAATGTAATGAAATGTAATCTAAATGTCCCTTTTAAGATGAAAAGGCAAACTACAAAAGATGGTCACTGAATATATGAGTAGACATGGAGCCTAGTAATAAATTAAACACCTATTTAACGACCTAATGACCCCTCGCCACCACACACATGCAAATCCTCGACCCCGACATGTTTCTGTGTCTGTAACTCTCTATGCAAGTTGTGTGATTGACAGGTAAATCATTGTCAGTTTTTGACCTCTGACTTCATGGTTGAACCTGAATCTGACCCCCTTCTGATACACAGCTGACCACCACCTTAACTCCAGCCTTTAGCCTGAGCATTAGTTTGCCTATTGGCCTCCATTGCAACAGTGAAACATCAACTCTGTGTCGTGCTCCACCAAAGTTATCTGTAGTTTAATGAAGCCCAATCATGTGCAGTGGAGTTTAACAGTGGCTGACTTTTGTATTGCTTTTCTGCCTTCTTTGTCATCTAGTGCCTCTTCCTGCTTTCATTTCCTACTGTAAGCTTTAAATAAATACACAAGAATGTGACATAATCTGGTAGAAAACAAAACCACCAAAGCTAAAAGTGGAGTTTTAATCATCCTCCTTTCCTCTCTCTGTGTTCTTGCAATATACTAATAACATGTAACCTCTACAGGAGCATAAGGCAGCTTTAGCAGGCCTTCCAGACGCCTGAGCAGTCCTCTCATAATACTGATCAAACATCTCGGCTCCTTTGAACAGTGTGACTTTACTACTTTGCTAACGACACACGTCTGTGTGTGTGTGTGTGTGTGTGTGTGTGTGTGTGTGTGTGTGTGTGTGTGTGTGTGTTTCACTTCCGCCAGCCAGCTCTCTAATGACAGACGACACAAGTGCTGCACGTCTGTCTGTGTGTGTGTGTGTGTGTGTGTGTGTGTGTGTGTGTGTGTGTGTGTGTGTGTGTGTGTGTGTGTGTGTGTGTGTGTGTGTGTGTGTGTGTGTGTGTGTGTGTGTTGGCAGAAAGCTGTGCCACCCATGAGTTTCTACTCCACCAGCCTTGGTTTCAACCTGCTGCCCCTTTGTGTGTATTAACTGTACAATGTTTTTAATCCGGGATCTCTGATTTGCTGTAGTTCTACACAAGGTCTCGCTTTGACCCGGATCCTGGCAAACGCTCAACATACACTCTCTAGCTGCCAGTGAAACTGATCAAAGCCACACGTGAACTTGTGTGTACTCCTGTGTGTGTATTTCCCTTGATATCCTGTTTGTGGAATGAAGAAATCTGTTATTGTAGCAAAATGAAAAGAAAAAAGGGAGTGGGGGCAAAGAAAAGAAAAGGTAAAACTAAACAAATTCTCATTTTCAGGCTAATTTGTGGAAGCAGAAAGCCAGAGTAGTGCTGGGAGCAGAGTGGCTCTAAATTAGGGAGAAAATTAGGTAGTAAAACGGTGGTTTTACAGACAGGCTTTGTTTAAAATGGACATTTTCTGTTCTAAAAACTCTAGTATATAAACAGCTTTGCACTTCTCCCCTCCTTTGCAGCTTTCTTAGGATCGTAGTGAGGTTTTTAAAGATATTTCTAAGGTCAGAAGGTGGAGGTGAAGTAAGTAGGTGGCAGTTGTCTGAATGTAATTTTATTGAATGCTGTATTGTCTGCTCATAGTTTTAGTGATATGGGTTGAGGCTTGAATGTCTGGCAGACTGAACATGCGGATAATGTATTATGCTTCTTTCTTTCTCGCTCTTGTGTTTTCTCTCCTTCTTGAGTACTGTAAATCCCTAAAGAATTGATGCGGCAGCAGTTCATTGGCACTCTTTCCTTTACCCCCTACTTCTGACTGATGACTTTAACAGAGAGGAGAAGAAAAGCAAAGCTGGAAAACATGGGAATGGTAGGTAGGAGTACATTGGGGGGAAGCATGAAATGTGTAGGTCAAGATTGAAGAGGAGGGAGGCTGTAATGAGAGGAGCTGGAAGGAAAGTGGAAAAGTAAAAGAATGCAAGGAAGAATTTTGACTGTAACATGGGGAATTGAGTGGAGACGCACTGACTCGCGAGTGTGAGTATTTACCAGGATACTGATTGTTGTCCAGGTCCTGGCCTCCTCTCAGAGTGAATCCATATCCAGGCAAGCTGCCACTGGGGGTCCCGGCCGCTTTCAGCTCTTGGCTCAGCGTCAGGCCTTGCGTGATCACGTCTCTGTTACCGTTGAAGATCAATACTCTGCCTCCACGGTCCTCTCCTCCGAACGGACAGCCCACTGCCACGTCTAAGGGATGACACAAACACGTATGGTTTAGACATCAGCAGGGATAATGCCCCCCTGAGACAGAAGCAGAGGAAAACATGCAGGTAAAAGGAAAAGAGCTTGACCGTCTTTTACCTGCACTGGGGGATTATGTCAGCATGGTCATTTACCTCTTCTGTTATTTCCATTTATTTTACTTATCTTAAAATCTTGTTTATATCTTTTTCTGTCTGGGCACTGTTTGAGTTTGAGCTAAATGCTAACATCAGCATGCTAACTGGCTCACAACTTACCTTGTGTTCAGGATTAAACAATGCAGATATAGTAAAATTAATTAGCAAGCTTTAGAGAGGCTGAAATGCATTTATTTAAATGTAAGTCCCTAGAGAAAGCCAGGCTATCTGTTTCCACCTGCGTCCGGTCTGTGAGTTTAGCTAATGTCTCCCGGCTCTACCTCAAAACTTGCCAAACAGATATGAGGGTGGTATCAATCTTCTCATCATTAACATACTTCAAGCACCTGTCCTTATATGAAAACTGTATGATTATTCTAGCATACTCTTGATGTCCAGATATTGCACTGTCCTGTATAAAAGTGACCCTCACTGTAACTGTCCATACACCTCTAGACATCCTGTTTGTCTCCGGACCCCCTCTCTCTCTCAGCCTAAACAACTAGTTCCACATGAAGCAGATTGTGGGGTAGTGAGGATAAATGCAACCATGTGTGTGTGCAAGTGTATATATGAGCCTGTGCGTGCGCACGTCTGTGTGTCTATGCGTGGGTATGTGTACATAACTGAATAGCTGTGCAAAAAAACATCTTACTTTAAGAAAAAAAGTCTTCAAATAATGTGAAAGTCGCTTATGGGCATCGCTCAACAACTTCCCACACAATGCAGACATCCACAGCAAAACACCCACTGTGATCACTGTGAGACCAAAACTATTGGAGATTGTCTCTCTCAGACAGGAACAGGCTGACACTGTGTGAGCAATGCAGACAGCCTGAGAGGGTCGATCAGAAAGTATATTAAAAACAAAAAGAGCCAGATGGCAATTTGAATTAGTTGAATTGTAACGTTTCTTTCTACAGCTGACATTGATGAAGCGATGAACATGAGGAAATGTGTCTGGTTCTGCTTTTATGACAACATTTGAAAAGGAGTGATGAGGTCTCTGCTATGTGCGAAGCAAGAGGCTCAGTGTCTGTCAGTGATTATGCAAACGAGGGCACAGGTAAACCCTGCTGAAAACCCTGGTCGCAATGTTTCTATGGTGACGCCATAACATAATGCTGAATAATTAAATAATTTCCAGACATGGACTCATTAGATTAACTCTCAACAAGTCTTCTCTCTACATGTCACATCAGCCCGCTCCATCTCCTCCTCAGAGACGGTCACATCCTGACAGACAGCCTGATGTGATTTACAGTCTGTTACAGGACAGAGAAAGCTTCAGTATTGATCCAATGGTTATTGATCTGATGGTTAAGCATTTAAAAGAGACACACACACATTAACGCAGGCTGTCTATGAATGAATAAAATAAATCAGCGGGATTTATGTCATACTTTATGAAGCCAAGATGTGCACCAGTTCATTTATTTTTAAAGCAGCATTAAACATGCTTTGGCTTTATGGAGCATTTGGTCAGCAGGTGGACTAGTTTGTGTGTGTGTGTGTGTGTGTGTGTGTGTGTGTGTGTGTGTGTGTGTGTGTGTGTGTGTGTGTGTGTGTGTCTTTGTTCAATCAATGTGAGGATAAAACAAACACATTGAAGAGGAATGAACACTGGGCTGCAGGACAGACATTCCCAAATGATTGTATCTTAGGTCACATCTGGTGAGTTAAAAATAACTCCAATCCACACACACTCTTACACACACATGGCCTTATCCATGATCATCACAGGAGGAAACAAGTTCACGCAGACAACCTTTCATCGCCACACTTCCTGATTGGCTGAAGAGCTTAAAGCCTTCTCAAGCAGCAGCATATGATAGGATTTCCTCCGTCCGAGACAAAACAGACCGAGAGGCACAGGAAACACATAAAAAGATTTGTCTGTCATCGAGAAACAGCAGATGAACATAGGCAGACAAAGACAAGGGAAAGAGGTTCATGAACTCACACACAAAATAAATGAAAAGGATTCTGTTTAATTCCCCATCTCCTTCTCATTTTCCTTTGTGTTATCGTTCTCATCTTGTATATTCTTTTAGATGAACTTCATCTGGCTCAATTTCCTTTTTATCTCGTCTTTCCCTTTTCTTCTCGGTCTCTTTCTGGCTTTCATCCTCTCAACATACCATTGTATCCATCCTGGTTGACGTCTCCTAGCGGTGCTATAGCCGTGCCAAATCGCCCAAAGGTGTGCATGCCGGTGAGGGGAACAGGTTTGGAGAAAGTGAGCGGGGCCATCTGCAGGTACAGGTAGACCCTCCCCACCTCTCTGGGCTTGCTCTCCATCTCCCTCTCCATGTAGAGGGGCGCCCCAACCAGCACATCGTCGGTCCTGGGAGCATAAACTGAAGTGTCAATGATTCTATAGACAAAAGAGAGTATGTGTCTAGGGTGACAGACATGTTCTACCTACCCATCTCCATTAAGGTCAGTGACAGCCACTGAGTAACCAAAATAGGAGGCCATCTGAGAAATGGACAAGGAAAGGGCATAATTATTTTGTAAAACCAATCCGGTTACATTACTTTATTTAAATGTATGTTCATGCCCATTCAAAATGAATGAACACCCATATCAGCAGTTTACATGCAGCCCTGCAATATGGCATAAAGTGATGCTCCTACGGTACCTGTTCCCCCGTGAAGTTCTGGATGAAGGTCAGATTGGTGGAGTTGATCATGACAACCTAAAAAAAACCGATAGACTGTCAGAAACAATCATACACTGTCTGGAAACAATACAGAGGGATAATGAAACACCAGACTTTTCCTTGAAGCACTTAAAGAGCAAACATGGCCAAGCAGTCTGACAAACAGGCACATGAAGAATGCAAAAAAAAAAGAGTCCTAAACCGCATAAAAAAGCTTTTATTCTACTGAAACCTCTTTTCTTTTTTTCCCAGCCCTCCCCCACCGTCATCATCTTTGTGCCTTTACCATTTCCCCCCCTCATCTTTCCCTCTTTTCCCCCCATTTTAACCCCGGTCGATGGAGAGACGGAGGGGGGAGGCTGAGAATTCCTTCATAAGACCTAAAATAACAACCACATGGAGACAGCCGGGGGCTACACGTACACACACAGGAGGACACACGTTGACCCAATCACAGATTTCTCAACACATACTAAACCAGGATAGGCTTACGAACACAGACAGAGGAGGATGTGTAAACACAAATATTAAAACACCAGCACAAACGTTTTCATGCAATCTGTTTTGTCAGATTGTTCACAGAGGAAACCTGATCAGAGTTGACAGACACTTCAGTGCCAGGCCTCAAACATGGCCGCCCTGCATCTCTCATAATGCTCCCCCTACTGTGAGCTGCAAGCCCCCTCCTCCATGACACCTACAGTGCACTGTCTGTACAAGAAGGAGCATAATGGCATCACAATGTCCAGACATAAAACACACTGTTGCAAAGTGTATATGTGTGTGTGTGTGTGTGTGTGTGTGTGTGTGTGTGTGTGTGTGTGTGTGTGTGTGTGTGTGTGTGTGTGTGTGTGTGTGTGTGTGTGTGTGTGTGTGTGTGTGTGTGTGTGTGTAAAGAGTTGCACTGCAGGTTAGGGTTAAGGGTCGTTTTTGTGTGGAGAAGGGTTAGTGGGGTTAGGTGGGGTCACCACCCTCCACATGCAGCGGAAGCTGTGCGTCATTAGGGAGGATTGACACTGTCAGCCCTGGGGACATGTTCCCATAAGAGAACACGAGACACACCAAAGTCTGCATGGACACACATACAGTATGTCTCGCAGCTATGTAGATCATTCATATATATCTATATATAAATCCTATATGAAACACTAAAAGCAGATGCATCGCAGAATACTTTATTGTCTGAGTGTGTGCCTTCACTGTATTTCTTATCTCACTCAGGTCATAGACTGCCACACATCATTTAAGACATGTCAAGTTTAAATAGCATACGGATGGGGGGGGGGGGCGAAACAGAAGTCAGATACTGAACAATGGAAGTTTCAGCAAAAGCCACAAAAACAGCAAGTCCTTGGCATGGAGTCTCCAAAGCTCTGGACAAATTCTGAAGGCATGAACAACATCCTTCCAAAGTAAATTCCCTAATTTGCTGCCTTGATGATGGTGGTGGTGGAGATCGTGTCGGACACAGCTAAATCTCCCATAAGTTTTCAACTGGGCTGATATCAGGGGGCTGCGAAGGCCATATATGATTCACATCATTATTATATTCAATACTAGTATTTGTGTACTATAATGCAACAAATGTCAACTGTATGTAAGAACGGTTGCTGCTGGAATACCAAACTAACTTCTTTCTTTCTGGATTTGCTTGTCAGTTCATACTTACATATCCAAAGTTCTGTGCTCCTCTTGGGACTCCGGCTAGCACTTCTGAGAAACACACAAACAAATAAAGACGTAAATTAGCATTTGAATGTGTGAGAAAGACTTACAGAGGTTTTTGTCAAAGGCCTGAACCGTCAAATCCCCTAGCCAGCCCATCATGTCAGAAGGGCAAAGTGCTGCTGAGTGATTGGGTGCTCTGTGCTTGTGTATTGATTGATGAGTGCGGAGCTGTGGACTAATAGGGACGATCTGAGGGACCCACCCAGAGAGAGAAGACAGGGTCCCCCCCTTTCCTGCCCTCCAGCTCTACCCAATAGGCTCAACCACAAGTCTATAAACCAGAACTTCCCAGCACCATCTTCACTCAGAAGTCCCAGTTAAGACCAGTTCCCCAGTCTGAAGGGGGTTTGGTAAACAAGACCACAACACAACACATCACATCAACGGGCATGTGTAACCTCTTAAGGCTCACTTTAAGACCCCTGACATGTGTTGTGCCGGAGGGGGTTCATATGTGGGGTTGGTATGGGGGTATGTAAACGCAAGTTGTTGCGTAAAGATCCCACTAAATGGTGTTTAGCAAAGAGGCTCTGAGAGACAGGAAATTATGAATGGGAAGCTGAAGCGGCGTTTGGGAGAGGAGGGTCTCATGTGTGTGACAGAGCTACAGAACAGCTGTAGTGACAGTGTTTGAGGAAAAAGCAATAAAGAAAACAGTTAAAATAGTTTAAAAAACTGATGTAGCGTGACTGCGGTTGGACACATTTGATGTCTTCATGTTTTCTTTAATAAAAGAGCTGAATCTTTTGTTTTGATTCATTTGTGGTGCTGAAAAATGAATGGCAAGTCACCAGAGTGTGTAGCGGAACAAAAAAAAAACGACTTGTACATTTCTTGTCATCATAACTTTTAATATTTATTTTGGCAAAAATAACCCTATATGCAGCTTTCCCATCCTGCACATCTTTCATAAAGAAATCCTGTGTGTGCGTGCCTGTCCCTCATCCCACTCAATATTTCAAGCCCAGAAGAGATTCTGGACTCACTCTAGACCTGAAGAGGTCTGCCACTAATCATTCTAATCAGTCAAAATAGAGGAGAGGAAATCCCTTTATCAGCAGTTCCCAAAGTCCTGTCCCCTTAGGGTCACGACCCAGACATACAGAGACGGTTTTCATTACTGCCTCTGAGTTCAGACCCCACTGTCACCCAGCTGTCCACTCCCTATCCCTCACCCTGTAGCACCCCTCTCAGTGGTCCTGGCGCTCGGCCATAGAGAGCTTTAACAAAGTGTTGATGCTTTCAGACGTTGCATCAGGGTGCCTGCTGATGTTCCAAGTGAGGGATTCATCTGGTGCAGCATGTGGTTAGTTGTAATGAATTGTTGGCTTTCTCACCTTGTTCAGAGTCTCCTGTAAACTCCCCCACTGCCACAGAGTAACCTAGAGAGAAATTGGTTGCACATGATGACACACAGCCTCGGTGAAACCTCAGTCTGCAATGCTCTGTGTAAACTGTGTGTGTAATGCAATGTGTGAAAGCTATTCAGATGAAAACGGTTTGTGTGTGTTTGTTTTGTAAATGCATGTTACCGAGGTAGCTGTCGTCGTGTGTGTCTTCAGCAGCTCGAGTGTGTTTCTCTCCTGGAACCCGTCTCAGCACTGCCTTCAGAGAGTAGCCGTTCAGTATCTCGGCTATCCCCGCTGTCATTACCTGACCTGCACAAACACACACACAGATAAATAGATAAAGAAAAACAAACAGTCAGTGTGAGAGTTGGGTGAGGGAAACATAAGGGGTGAGGGTCACATCTGTTCACGGCCAGTGGTTTCAGCCCGGAGCACGGCTGCCCTTTGCTAAAGAAACATAGAAACCTGCTGCACGGAGCTAACGACACATGCAAGTCTTCCCTGAGGAGAGCTAAAACACATCGTTGGCTGAGGAAGAGCCGGAAGATCCTACTTTGTTTCTCTTAAAGGAAAACGCCTGTCCTCTCCTCAGCAGGGATTCTGAATTACAGTTGAGCAGGCACAAACAACAATCTTCCTCTGCTGTCGAACAAGAGGTCAAACAAACAAACGATTTGTATCTACGGCGGCCCTGAACCTTCCATAAATCCTCCTTAAAGTGTGAGCGCATGTGCACCGACAGGGAGGCAATGTGTCCTCTTAACCCTCCCTCCGACTCCTCTTTCACCACCCTCCCTTTTCTTATCCCTCACCCTTCACTATAGGTTTATCTCCCAGAATAACACATCACTATATCAACTCATTATTAAACCTCCATCTGATTGATGAGACACCGTGTTGCAAACTGTTCACACATAAGTCATTGCAGCTCATTTGAAGTGGCCTTTTTACCCAGAGATAACAAGAATGTATATAGAAGGGTTGAGTTTTTTATTAAGATGACTCAGGCTGAAGGCTGAAGATAATCGTTGTATATTAGAGCCCATAAAATCCAGGCTGAGTGCTTTTATAAACATTCGGAGGAAGTGTTTTAACTGGAGGCAGCCAGCCTAGCCACGCTGAGGGCAGAGAGAGGGAGCAGTCCAGTAGACTGTCTGTGATGCCTGCCAGTGCAGACTTATATGCTGGACATGTATTATTCAACCATATGAAATAAAAGCAGTGATGCCAAACAACAACCCAAAACCATAAAAACATAATAATTGGATAGCAGTTTTTAAATATCCATCACTGAGCCACTTTGGTCAATATCTAGCGAGAGCTTTCACTTTTTTCTAAACAAATGAAGAGCTGTTACGTGACGGATAGGGAGTTGAAAAGAAAGGAAAGAGAAATTAGTATGCGCAACTGATAAGTCATTGTCTCTCTTCTCCCTGCGAACATCTGCAAAACTCCTCTAACACACACACACTGTCACACACCTGGAGTTGTGGGAGTAGAGCCACACTTCAGCAGCTGAACTCTGACACAATCTTGCTGTGTCTACACCTATTAAGAAGCTTCACCCCTCTACTCTACGATCCATCTTTCTTCTCTCTCTCTCTCTCTCTCTCTGTGTCTGACCGCTCAAGTCTCATCTTTCTCTCCCTGCAGCAACTTGTTTCTGTCATCTCCTTAACAATCATCTAACGCTGTCCTCCCTGCTCTTTCTACTCTATCAGTCTTTAAATTCTCCCCTGTCCTTCTCACCCCTACAGCCTCTTCCTCTCATTTAAAGTGTTTCAAGTCTCTCTGCACTTTATCATGGGGCAGAGGGGCAGTACCTCCACACTCCATTACCCCCCGATCAGCTCATTATGGAACCCAAACACCCATTTCCTGTTACACTGTTACAGAAGGCGACATGGAGAAAAGGAGCGACCGAAGGAAAAAGTTAAGGAGAGCCGTGAGGAAAAAGAGAGTTCTTTCACCTTTTCCTATGTAAGACTCCTGTAATGAAATTGCAGATTTGGCAAGTGTGTCTGAGCGCATGTGTGTGTATGTGGGCTCTTCTGACTGTTAAACTCATCTCCATAATTCTTCTCTCATTTGATCACTTTCCCATGTATGAAATCATTGCAAGAAAGAAACCAAACTTAGGACACTGTGGCTACAGTTACCTTGCCAGTAAAAGCTCCCAGGTCCTCCGACCACCAGCATTCCTTCCTGGAATAAATACAATTAGTGAGGGTTAGTCATGTGACATATGTTTGCGTCTGTTTCAAACTAGAGGGGGATAGAACTTGTGTAGATGTGTGTGCATGCACATTTTGAGTCCTGCTGTCATGCCTGTTGACATCCTGGGAAGACTGACAGCTTCCTGTACAGGAGGGTAGAGTTTGACCATGAGACAGAGGCCAAAGTTCACATTGACTATACATTGGAAGAATGTACGTGTGTGTGTGTGTGTGTGTGTGTGTGTGTGTGTGTGTGTGTGTGTGTGTGTGTGTGTGTGTGTGTGTGTGTGTGTGTGTGTGTGTGTGTGTGTGTGTGTGTGTGTGTGTGTGTGTGTGTGGTCTATTGTGTTCAGAGGCAATGGGTCACATCATGAGTGGAGGCTCCTCTAGGGACAAACTTGCTCTCATCTTCCAAGTGTCCATAAATCTCAGAGGGGAGTCTCATGTTTTGAATAAACCCCTCTTCCTGTTCTCTGACGGGGGACAAGATGTGTGCAGGGGGTTGTCATGGTGAAAGAGTATGAGTGTTGCAGCAATCTTTACCTTGGTGAAATCCACACTGAAACCAGCCTGGCAAAACCCCTGTCCCTCTGGGTCTGGATCATCTGAAAAGCACAAAGACATGCATTTCAAGCACTGAAAAAAAGCATCTTATTAGTTAAAATGTTCCGGAACAAAGCACTCAACTAACATTGAAGAGAGCGTTACAATCAGATAAAACGTTTTTACAACTGTAAAAAAAATAAAGACAACTCATTACTGTTTCCATAAAGCTGTAGAATCACTGAGGTGTGTTTCTTCGCTGCGTTAAACTGCACATGAACACAAAGAATGTATGTGCACATAATAAATTGTTCTACAGTTCAGAGGCACCCTGGGGTGAAGCTTAATGATGCGTACAACACACGTGCACATGTTAGCAAAGTTTGAGTTATTGTAATAGTCTGAGCGGTCGTAGATTATGAATGTTAAGATGAAGTGAAACAGCTGTTGGAGGCAGAAAAATCTTACTTGCACACATAATAAAGAAATGAGTCCTCTCTGTTATTCCCCTTTTGAGAACAATTGAGTTTACAATGTGATTACTCTAGTCGAGATTAGTCAGAACTAACATAAACACCAACATAGAGATCTTTAACAAGCTTCCATTACTAGAGCGAGGGTCAGTATGAATCTGTGTGTATGTGAGTGTGACGTTTTTTTTTAATGCAGAGATGATGAGTGGAGGATAAGGGCTGTGTTTGATCTGCTGTTTACGATGTGCCACCTGATAGCCTCCATTTCTCCTTATCATACTCTGCTGGTGCCTCATATCGCTCTTAAGGGTGAGAGACGTTGCAGGAAGAAAGTAGAAGAAAAAGATAAAAACTGGAGAAGAAGGGAAGGAGGCTAGGAAAATCCCATGAATCCCATTCAGAACCCATGACAGAAAAATTATGACAGAGAGAAAATCAAGCCAACACGTTTACCAGTCTGCTAGCACTATACAAGAATGCACATTTCCAGACATATAGGCTTTATTTGGGCAGTTTCTAAGAGAGATTTGGTAAATACACTATGAGTCACAGAGTTTTGTCTTTAAAGGTGGGGTATGTAATTTTGGAGAAACCAGCTCGAGTGCGCGAGAATTTGAAAATACACAACCGCAAAAAAATCTGCCACTTCCTTCAGACTTCCTCACAGAGCCCCTCCTCCAACAAACACATGACCAATGAGGGCACGATATACGTTTGTGCACAGATGGAAGGCTGACAGGCAGGTAGGCCATCCAGTTATTTTAGCCGGGCCGGCTCAGATGATTGGTCGTGCTTTTTACAGCGCTACGGCTTCCACAGATGACATTTTTTAAATGTATTTATTGTCAAAGCATTTAATATATTCATTGCTATCGGGATGTTAAGAGCATTCCATGGGATATAACAAAAAGTGTTTCTGAAATAAATTACATACCCCACCTTTAAAACATGCTATAAACAGTTCATATGGAGTATTTCTTCAGTAGATATTAGTGTCAAGCACAACTGTTTACAGTGAAGTCAGTGGATTACCAACAGGCCGATTTTACAGGAATTAATTGTTTCAATATACTATATACAACGCTATAAACACAATATAATGAATGTTAATTATAGTGGTTTGGAGGAATGAATCTAAGAGACATATTCACCAAAACCTGAACAAATAAACTATCTCCATTGCTAGATCCCACCAGAGTAAGTGAGAAAAGTTTCGGGTAACTCCCCCTTTAAACTTGAGGCCTAGATATTGTGTTTTATAGGCTGACATAAAAATTGGTTTCACTGCTTTTAAACTTTATGCAATATTATGACTAAAACTCAGATGCAAGACACGGTATGTAAGGACCACGACTGTTGAATCCATGTATTCTGAATGCTATGGTTAATTTGTGGTCACAATGACAGCAGAGAGAGAAGGAGAAAAACAAAAGGAAGGGAAATTGGAAAGGAAAAGGGCGATGGAGACAGTTTGAGAGGGGGCTGAAGAGTGACTCACTGGTCCTGCAGGGTGAGTACTCTGCGTAGGCGCTGAAGTTCTGGACGGCAACATAGCAGGTTCCCACTGGTTCCTGCTCCCCGCTCATCAGTGTCCGCCAGTGGTAGAGAGGAGCACATGCCTGCACAACAAATAACACTGCTTTTCAGAGATGGCAAAAGTAAACACATCCTTTACTCAAGTAGAAGTACAGATACTCGTGTTTAAAGTAGAAGTACTGACTAAACTTCTTTACTCAAGTAAAAGTAAAGAAGTATGGGCTTCGAAATGTAAAAAGTACCAATAACTACCAACTGTTTTATAGAGTAACTGACCGCCCTTTATATTAATAGAACAATAATGTCACTGTTAGCTAATGAATGTTTCGATTTTTGATGAAAATGACAAAGTTCTCATTGGTCCCTTTTGTTTAGAGAAGACCAGGAAATGACGGATACATGGATCGTGTTCAAATCAATAGGCACAAAATGACTCTAAATAATAATGATCAAGCCACCAAACACACATTAAAACTAAAGTAACAAACCTGTTTTGAAAATGTAAGAAGTAGAAAGTACAGGTATTTGTGTTACAAATGTAAAAAGTAAAAAGTCGTCAGAAAAATAAGTAGTTGAGTAAAGTACTGATACCAGAAAAATGTACTTAAGTACAGTAACAAAGTATTTGTATTCCACTACTTCCCACCTCTGCTGCTGTTTAAAGAAATACTGACTTAGAAAAGCCCCAAAATGTCTCTGTAAATTGTCATTTCCATGCATGTATGATACAGGTGTATTATATCTGATATCAGATGATGTCATGTTCACTCACCACCACTTTCCCTTTGTGTGTCCTGATAGAGGCTCCAAACCACTGGTGAGACTTGAACTCCACAGGCTCCCTGGTGCCGTTTACCTTTATCATTCTGTTATCTGGAAAGAGAGACGGAGACCGAAGGGAAGTGGAAAAGACATAAAGAAGAGAATGAAAGAGACGTTTCATAATGACGCCAGTAAAAGCTGACATTGACTGTGGTAATGTGGATACAGGCCTCAAGCTCTGCTCGAGTAAGTGGAAAGCATTTGTCCTTGATAAGCAAGAACAAACAGCCACAGTCTTAAACAGGCCTATTACAAACATCAAAACACCATTTGCCCCCCGAGAAACAGACATTTGTCAGGATGCTGGGGGCTTTTATTTTTCAGTCAAAGCTTTTCCTATAAAAAGTAACAACACTTTCTCTCTAACTGGTTGCTACACACACACATATACTCAGACACACACACAAGCATTTCCCAGCCGACGAACAATAAAGTGTCAGTATGGGTGTGAGTGCATGTGTGTCTTTTCTCTGTTGTAGATATTTTCCAGCGTTATTAAAGACCAGCTGGGTCTCTTTAGAGCCGTGCAGACCCCTCCACATTAAACATCTTCCCTTGGCACATACTTCAATACACACACATACAATCATATTGCATAGAGGCAGGTGTACAGTGGACATTAAAAAAAAAAGTGTACTCACAATCAGTCTATTTCTGAATAGGTTTCTTGCCCACATTAATCATTTACATAATAAAAAGTAGATATTTCCTACTTCCAGTGTGTGTTTTTTTTAATTTGTAAGAAGAATCGAATAAGAAATAAGAAAAGCCCATCATTATCATCATAACTTCAATCTACAGGTTAAAGAACCAGACTCAATGCTCACTATTTGGAGATTGTGGGTAAAGTTAGTGAATGAGAAATAATGTATTAGACAAGACTGACTTTAATGTGAAGCTCTCCGATTTGTGTCTGAATGAGAAGTAGATATATGAGAAAAGAGCAAGATTGCTTCGAGTTTCTATGAAGAAATTGTAAAAACAATTGGGTTTATTTTTCTAAATGATGATATGATTAATGCATGTATCTATTTCTTTCTGAAGCTGATTTAATAGCAATGGATCAGCAATAAGTAACAAAACACCAGGTTTGTTTTACTTTAATCATGGACATGCAATCACTATCACCATATCAAGCTCTTTCTCAACCCCCCCCCCCATCCACTACACTGGCATGACTTGACACATCTGTGTAACGTCACTCAAGCCACACACACATGCACACACACAGGTTCATACACATACTCAGGCACATGTGAGGCTGATGTATGGATATACAGTGCACACATATGTTCACCACTTGTGCTGATATCTTTTGAGGGAATATGTGTCTCCTTGTCTGATTTATACCTGTAATAAAAGGTCTGCTGTAACTTTAGAAATATCCACCGTGGCCACTGTCATCAATCACCAACTACTCTATAGTGAACACACATGCACATGACAACGCTCACATTGGTTCCCTTTATGTTTATTCTTATGGCCCCCAAACCTGACAATTTTCTCCAAACACTTAACACTCAAACTAAACCCTTTGGTGAAAATAACACATAATTAACTTTAAGGAGAGCCAAGAAAATAGTCCTCACTGAGGTCTACCCTCATCTACATGGAGCCTTGCTTTAGTTCAGGCTGAACAATAACGTCCTCAGCTGATCGGCCATCAGCTGCTTCATGTATGCTTCAGAAGCTCATTGACACATCAGCTGAATGGGAAGCACTAGCTATCATCCAATGGTATTCATAGATGTTTCATAGCGGTGGATAGAACGGTTTTCTTGTGATTTCCTCATGCCAGTATCTCTGCTGCAGCTCCACCCAAAGCCGACAGCTCTAAACTAAGACTTGACCTTCTGATACTGTCAACTCTGTTACAATATAATGCTCCTGATATGCTTCCAACTTTATCTGAGTTCTGTTTACAGAGTATGCTTTGCATCTTAAATTCTTGTAGATCCAAGGTGAAATGTGCAACAAAAAGTCTGTTTCTCCTCCATCTCTCTTATTGTGGTCCTCACAAAGATGATAGAAGTGTAATACGGAAAGAGACTGAAAGACTAAGAGAGGGAGATAGATGGATAGAGACCGAGATCTAATAAAAAACAGACCTCACCCAATCCCCCTTTCCTCTGAAGGGGAACTAAATTCCCATGTGTGTACAGTTTACCCCCACTCTCTCTCTCTCGTTTTCTCACTTGTTCTCTCTCTAACTTGTGCGCACACACTCACTATACTCGATGGAAAAGCGTGCATCAGAGACATCAGAAGCACACACATTCACATTCATAACCTTGATGATAATATATTGAAAACCATAATCAACATGATGTAAGTTTGTACCAGTAAACCCGCCAGCCACCTTTTTCTGTTCGATGAAGCTGATGAGACCCACATGTCTTATCTCTCTTATTCATGCAACAGCAAATGTGCAAACTCATACACACACATACCAGAAACACAGGTTCATAAAGCCAATGGTTCCAAATGTAGGAACAATTGGGGCCACCTATGGCTTTAAAAGGATCCCCTCAGGCCTCAGAGATATGAACACATGGTACATTTCCTTTTTGTTCACTAAAAAAGTTATTCCTTTCCATGCCCTAGAAGACAAACCCTGTACAACAGGAGTTTACAGACCATGCTTATATCCAGAGGGGCCTGCAGGAGGTCTGTCATGAATTAATTTTGATCCGTGACATGAAAAAATTTAAAGAGCTTTCAAGTTACTTACTGGAACCATCAAAAGGTATCTGTCTGCAGCTGTCTGGATGTCCAGGCCAGGGGCAGTAGTAGACGGCCCCAGCCTCCACAATACCAGGCTGAGAGGTGTTTGCCTTGGGAGCCCCAACCAACACACTAATCCTGGTTGAAAAAAAAGAAACCCAAGGTACATGTAAGACATGCAGGAAAGTTTATATATGCAAACTTGTATACAAAAAGCACCATTTCATCCATTTCTGTTTATATACTTCTGTTTTGCTCTGTGTGGTGGACATTTGAACCATTGCTTAGCCTGTCCTATTACAGTATGTGCAGCTTCAGAGAATAAAGCAGCATTTATTTTTCATCTAAGTTAAAGTTTTCACATCACATCATTGAGATTCTATTTTTTTGAGCAGAAGTTTTTGCAGGTTATATTAGAAGTGGAGGTAGAGTGTAATCAGGACCCTGATGGGACAACCTAAGTCCTGAAACTCACGTGTTGCTGTCGGAGGAAGCTTGGTAGAAGTCCACAGAATAGCCAAAATAACTTCCATCGGGTCCCTTGTAAACCGAAGGATGCTCTGCGTAAAGGTTAAAACTCCCAACTCCATTTAGCACCGACAGCAGCCCGAGAACAAACATCCCAGCGCAGGAAACACAGTCCCAGACACACTCCATCCCCGAAGTACACCAAGGAACGCACTATTCCAGAAAAATGAGAGGGAACAGGGAGAAAGCAGAAGAGGGGGAGAAAAAGCGAGAGAGACAGAGATGGTTTCCTCCGTGCAGGTGAGGTTTGTCCTAGTTTAAGCGCGCCAACTTGCTGTCACTGCTCTCCCCCAAAAATGCCTCCTGACACCATGAAACCACCAGGTCTGCCCAGAGTCCCAAGACTACACACAGCCGCGCCCCCGCCCTCTGCTTAAAACTTTACCCCCTACACACACACTTACACGCTTACACTCATACGATCTGAGCGCGCAACGGGACGGGCGCGTCACCGCTCCTTTTATGGCAGACAGATTTTCTGCAGCGAATTGTGAGTTTCACACAGAAACAATAAATAAGATTAAGTGAGATTAACAGCCACCATGTCAAATGAGTGCAGAATTATACACAGAAAGCACAAACATGCAAAGAGTTGTACTTCATATATTACCATACACCACTTTGTTAAATCATACCAGTTAAAACAGTGATGCATTTCTTCAATTTGGCATAATCTGATGTAGTTGTGTCGGTAGGTTGAATTAATATGTCGATTTACAGCAGAAATCTCTTGAGCTGTGTGAATGTATGCAGTTTTGGCCCGTTTACCGTTTCACTCAACACCAGGCGATATTCCCACTAACTAAACCTCCGAGGAAACATACTTCTCTTGTGCTGAAAATAATATCGTGCAATGAAAAACAGTTTGAAGAGGTGACGGGCAAGACCAGACTATAAAAAAATGTCTTATCAAAAAAATCTATCTCATCGTGTGCAGGGCAGAGAAAAATAGGAGAATGTCCCACACACTTTGAGCCAAACTCTCAAACTGCTGTTTATCATTGTGTGGAGTTTGTTTTAATTAAACTAAGCTTTACAGGCACATATGATTAGTGCTGAATTAAACTCCACTGCCAGTCTCACAGTGTAGTAAAGTGCATTGGAGCAGCACAGTGTGTTTTCTGTCAGGAGAGTTGATAAGAACTAGGTGAGAAGGTGAGGTAAGGAGTGAATGAGGAGAACCCAAACTTTGACCTGCCAGATGGAGAAGTTTCTCACATCCCTCTACCGGCTCTGCTCCTACAACACATCCATTCATCAATCCCTTCTATAGTTTCCTTTTGCATGGTTTCATTTCATTTGTACAAACTTGGTTGTCACATCCTTTTTGTGCAACAGGGAAGTAAACGTGTGTGTGTGTGTGTGTGTGTGTGTGTGTGTGTGTGTGTGTGTGTGTGTGTCTGGGATAGAGAAAGGAGAAAAAGAGGGTCGGTTCTTCCTCATCTGCTTCTGTGTAAATCTATGGAGAAAAGCGAGAAAAACCAGAGCACACAAAGATGAATAAGTAGAAGATGGTGAATATGATGGAGTGAGGAGGCAGCAGATCCTCTTCTTCTGCCTCATGTGTTAGGAATGGATGCCAAGTAACTCACATTACATGCAGCTCAGTTTCAGCATTTCTCCACTGTCTTACATCCAATAAGTTCTTCACAGATATCTCATTTCCAGGAAAACACACTCACACACTGTTCAGGTTAAGTCCTGTCTGTCTGCCAAAGTGCTGCGATCACGGATTTCCTGCAGGTTCATTCTGGATTGATTATGGCACCAACATGATAGTGCTTTATATTCTACATACTCCGCCAACGTCTCTCTTTACAAACTCCTAATGCGACTGTTAGGCAGACAATTGTGACACATTAGGCCCACATTCTGCATTAGACAAATCCATTAGACACACACACAGCCAACATTAACACACTACAGTGCACAGATGCTTTCTGGAGCCAGGATATCTGCAGATACACACACAAATGCATAAACATTTAGTTAACTCCTCCGGAGCCAACTAAGTACTTGCCACTTGTCTTGAGTGGATACTTATACACACACGAGGGTAGTAACACACGAGGGTAGTAACAAGCCGCTTATATTTCATTTATGTTCTCTGGGAAATCTTAATGACAAGCAAACAGAAATATGTTGGCTTTTTGTGTCTTAAGAGCTACTTAAAGTCATGCTTAATTTCCCCGAATGTCCTTTTGTATAAAAGTCCCTCACACAGTTACCATTCAGCAATTTTTTCGCATGCCTCTACGGTGAACAAAGAAATTAAGAAATGTCTTGATTATTAAGAAAATAGGGGTTGTGTTTAACAAAAGCAAATGTCAAAACATACATTTGGATGCAGCTATGTTCGGCAACTAGTGAGCAGACGACTGGATAAATAAGACGTCGATAATACTGAGTTGTGTGCTGATTGGTAAACAACATATTCAACAAGAATTTATGTTGACACCGGGTGAGAAATTGATATAGGAATGGTCCTTTTGAGGGTGATATATTACCTTAAGTCACCATCAATGTCTTGGAGATTTAGTGAATTACTCATTTAAAGACCCTTGGGAGAACAAAAAACAAGTTGGTGTTTGATTTAGCGTTAAGGGGATCCAGACAGACACCCTGAAACCTGAGGTGGTCGGGTGTCAGCATCAGGATATTTATGAGGAAAAGACACAGAGGACATGTGCTAATAAAGGTATCCCAGCACAGATCATTTGAACAAAAAGTGTTTATTCCAGAACCTTTAAGTGTGATAATAAATACATGAACACTTGGCCAACATCGTAGTGTGTTGCACAAAGCACAAACACGCAGAGCCTAAACTTTCTCCTTGGTGACAATACTGACAAAACCTTCTGTACAAATCTCCAGTTCTCTGCGTCCCTTAACGCTGTAAACGCTTATCAGTGAGTGTGACTGTGTGTGTGTGTTCTTGTATGTAAGGCTTTGGTAGGTTTTCCCTCGAACAGTCCTATAGCTGGATTAACAGTAGAGTTTCAGTCCACCGGCTGTACTGGGGTTTAATTCCTAGAGATACACTCGAGTCCTTAAACCAAACCAGTTTTCTCCCTAAACAGTTTCTACTGCTTAACTGTAGCAGAGGAGTTGGCAAAGAACAGAGCTGCAAAAATAAAAAGTCAATTTTTCCTTCCTTTTAAATAATTACATCATCGACATCCTGTGTGTCAATTACAAGCCATGGTGAACAGACAATAACATGAACTGTAAAGGTGGGATCTTTGTGGAAAGTGGGAGTGAGAATGGATCTCAGGCATGTGTGTTTAGTCCACAAACGTTTTTGTATCGGCCTCTTTTTATTCTCATTCCTTTGTGTTGTATATCTGTGTGTGTCAGTCCTGCTGACCGTATAGGGTCAGCATGCATATGGTAAGCCGGCGTTGTGTGTGGAGTAGCAGAGGATCATCCACAGACTCAGACGTCTCGGTGCTAGTTCAGTGACGGGGAGCGGTCGGTGGACCACAGCAGCTCGATGTAGGGCCACCGGGTCTGAAGGCAGCGCTTCACGGGGGTGTCGTCTGTCCGGACCATGGGGTCCTCAAAACCCAGCACCAAAGCTGTCCCTTCCACATACTCCACCTGAGCGAGAGCGACACACACACACACACACACACACACACACACACACACACACACACACACACACACACACACACACACACACACACACACACACACACACACACACACACACACACACACACACACACACACACACACACACACACACACACACACACACACACACACACACACACACACACACACACACACACACACACACACACACACACACACACACACACACACACACACACACACAGACAGAGAGAGAGAGTTAGCGCAGAGTTAACTAAACGCACACATTTGAACACTTCTTGCCATATTTGACAGGTTTCAACTCTATTAATCTCTTCTTCCTCTGGGGTGGGGGTCAGGGGTGAGATGCAAAGGACCGATGCAAGCATACAGCAGACGCTCGTACACACACAAACACCAGCTGCAGACTGCAGGTCTGTTATTCCCATCTGGAGCTATGGGAATGGAATTGCCATCACAACCTTATAGGCGCCTTGCTGCCATGTGCATATGTGTGTGTTGGCGTGTGTTTTTGTGTGGGCAAACATGTGATGCCATTCTTGCATTTCAGGTAGCAGTATGGAAAATATCTGTGTTACAGACCAGACAAAGTTGACATATGAAGAAAGTGATATTCCTGAGTACCAGGTTTCTGCACAGCCACCAACTACATGCGCTGACAATCATCCATCAAACTAAGCCTGCTTAATAGACCTGTGTTTGAACATTTGCCGCTGACAGTGACCTCAGTGTTGTAGGAATAGGAGGCTAAGCCAGGGTTTGGGGATGGATGGACACTAGGCTTTTATGCTTGTAATAGCTACTGTTTATTTTGGAGTGGCCTGCCGCCTCTAACTTTGTGTGTATGAATGATGACAGGACAAGAAGAACAGTACAGAGAGAACGAGTATGAAAAGGTAGCACAATCAGTTGCAATGAGAAACCTTAAACATGAAATAGTGCATTACCCTCTCGTTGTGGTTGGACTGTTTGAGTCCGTTGCAGTGGTAGATGGGAAATGAGTCTGGGATTCCTGAGTCCTGAAACAGAGATGAGGAGCAGAGTGAACAACATGCAATGTTGTTAGAGAGTGTCTGGGCAAACTCTTCTCACAGACGGAGGTAGAGAAGCAGAGAGGCAGAACATTTTTGAACTGAAAAGTCAAACCGACACATCTGCCTGCAACCAAAGCCTAATGTTAAATCCCACGTGGTCAATTGAAACGTGTGTACTGGAGCAAAGCCCTATCTCAAATTACCAGAAAACATTCAACACTAGAAATACCTCGGAACAATGACATTGAGCCAGAACACTTCCAATGAGTTTGGTTTTAAGGTGCAGAATGCTAATAGGGTGTGTTGTCTGAGAGCACGTCCAGCTTCTTGTGTTTATATGCCTATATGAAACCCTAACCCTCACCCCAATCCCACGTGTGTCTGAGTGTGTGTGTGTCCAGTTGGCTAATGGTAGTATAATTTCTTTGCGGCTCTGGGCCGTTCCTCTGGTGAGTCCCTAAAGCCCTGATCACTTTAACAGTTTCCCCTCTATCTCTCCCTCTCTTGTCTTCATTCTTGTTCTGCCTGATAAAGGCGTCTTACCGCTCTTTCTAAGCTTCTCGGGAAGTAATGTCATATGATGATGATGATGATGATGATGATGATGCTGGACACATAACATTTCACACGAGACACCACAGGAATGTTTTGGGCATAAAAAACCTTTGATTTGCTAAAACAGCGCTCCACATATGCTTGGGCAAAAGACATTAGTGTCACCAGTATGTGTGTGGACGACTCTTTGTCCATGTGTTTAACTGTGATATGGATGGTACGACTGGCGTCAGGTGTTCATCAGCCTTTGTGTGTATCTTTGAGCTATCATTTCACCTCTGCATACACAAATACCTGATCAGGGAAGAATTCCAACAGGAACGGGCCCAGAAGAATTATGCCCAAACTCTCTGGATCCAGCTTACACTTCACCAGACTGACACTGAGATAGAAACACAGATGGATAGAAAAGAAGATAAAAAAGTAAATAAAATGTGAGCAGAGGAAAAAACATCAAGAAATCCAGAGAGAGATAAAACATGCTGGTCAAAAGAAAGAGGGGAATTTAAAGGAGCCATATAATCAGCGCTAAAAAGATCAAATGTGTTGTGTATCAAAATCCAGTCAAATGTATGATCACCTGATCACTGGGTTTGTTTTGGTGCCCGACACATGCTTTTATGATGGTAGTACAACTAAATATACCTCTTTCCAGACATTCCTACGCGTTAGATCAGTGTTATTATTATTCCACAGTGATAACAAATCTGGTCAGATTGCCCTTTTAAGGCAGCGAGGGGAGAACAGGGTTTAAACCAAAACACAGAGGGAAGGCAATCATGGTTTTCTTCACTTATTGAATGCAATAATATGCAGCAGGACGGCATACCGAGTAGACAGCTGATGCGTCATCAAGCATCACTGCCAATCCCTAAAAGCATCTGTGCTACTCTAGAGAGAACCTTCTGCTTCCTATGAAGGAAAGGGAGGAGTAAAGAACATCTCCTCAGGGATCAATAAAGCTCTTGTTTTTATAACAAAGGAATCCGTGGTGATGGGGATCATGGGAATTCATTGTTTGTGTTGGGTTTGCACCGTATCCACTACATGACAGTATATGACTTCATTCAACCATGGACTTGACATTAGATGGCGGTGCACGCAGAATCCCTGCTTTGATCATTCCTTAGTAATAGTACGTGTCCAATCTATCCCCATGAGGCGTAATGCAGTCAGTTGATGTTTTTACGGAATACATTGTAACTGTGCATTGTCTTTTTTAGGTAGTAAATGAAGACATAAATAATATATCATTTGAAAAGTCGCATTGGATATGGATTTGCTCTATAAACAGTAAATGGGAGAGTGACTTTGAGGACACGGTTATGTCACCCAAGACGGCTTAAAGTCAAAGTCAGCTTTATTGTCAAATTCTACATGTGTTATACATCCAGAAATCTCGAGATATCGTTTCCCGCAGTCCCACAGTGTGACATGTATACATAAAACGAAACAAAAAGGGCCTAGATAAACGGGGTATACAATTTAAAATGTTAATAATATATCTAAAAAGTATAAAGGTGGGGTAGGTAAGTTTGAGAAACCGGCTTGAGATACACTTTTTGTTAAATTCCATGGAATGCTCTTAATATCCCGATAGCAATGAATATCTTAAATGCTTTGACAACAAATCCATAAAAAAAAATTCATCTGTGGAAGCCGTAGCGCTGTAAAAAGCACGACCAATCATTTTAGCCGACCCGGCTAAAATAACTGGATGGCCTACCTGCCTGTCAGCCTTCCATCTGTGCACAAACTTATCTCGTGCCCTCATTGGTCATGTGTGCGTTCGTGTGTGTTGGAGGAGGGGCTCTGTGAGGAAGTGGCAGATTTTTTACAGCTGTGTATTTTCAAATTCTAGCGCACTCGAGCTGGTTTCTCCAAAATGACCTACCCCACCTTTAAGTACACTTATTTGTATGCTTCTCACACTGAAGTCATTCTTTTTATTATTTCACATTTTAGATTCTATGATTTTGTTTCAAATTAAGTAGGATATTGTTTGATTAATTATTAAGTGCTTTGAAAATGGGCATAAAGATTTCTAGTGGATTTACATCATATATTAAATATGACTTGCATATTAAAAAACATAGGAAATAAGAATTGATTGTTTTAAAGTTTGAGTATGAATAACCATCTGTAGCCTATAATTCATTGGTGCTTCATCCTGAGAACAGTCAGTGTTAACAGAGTTGCTTTACCACAGATGATAGCAGCTGATAGCCACTGGTCATGGGATATGTAGCAATACTAAGTTGCATGCAATCTGAAAACAGTTTGCCCTACTCTTCAGTGAGTGATGAAAGCCATACATTTAGTACTGAAAGATAGTCCTATTAATCATTTCCCCCCAAGCACTTACAGTAAGATGCTACTTTTTTCACATGGTGGAATCCCTGCACTAACTCTCTCGTTGTGCGGTAAGGAATGAGCCTGGCCTGTTTGCCCTGGGAGTCTCCCTGCAGTTTGCTTTGTTTTGTTGTGATGTATCGCCCATCTGGGGGTCTGCAGAGCGAATCAGTGGTCCAGTTACTCGGCCGAGACCCACGGCTGCAGCGCTTGGACCGACTGTTCCTCAAATGAGAACGTGCTCCCGTTTGAAGCGGCACATTAAAGCATTTCCTCCCTGTTAGTCTTTCTTCCTGCTGTTAATGATCTCCCTCTAAGCCTCCGTTTCTGACTTTCTTTGGTTCTTTCTTTCTTTTTTTTCAAAGCTTTTATAGTGGTCTTTCTCTGCTCTCACTTTAATGTAGCCTGGTAGTGAAACATGAGCACAGGCTGCTGACCTGGCCTGGCCGTGACTTAGAAATGAGAACTTAAGAAGCTCTACAGGTGCCACACACACACACACACACCCTGAAATACACACAAACACAAGGCCTTGAATATGTGAACACTTACTACTCGGGTTCTGAGACGAGGTCAAGGGCTTTCATCACGTCCTCCAGCAGAGAATCCGGGATGAAGCCATTATCTGGAGAGAGAGAGAGAGAAACATAAAGAGAGACTGATGCACCGGCTGACCCGCACAGAACATAACATACAGACTTCAGGGGAAGCCTTCACCTGCACATATGGCACGAGCACTATGTACATCACTGGCCCTGGGGAATAAACTCATCCAACACAACTAAAAGAAGAAATCACTCGCACCTTGTCCTTTCTCTCTGACCTACATTCCAGGGCAGTGATGATTGCTTTACCTGAGAGGAGAAGCTTTAAACATTAACATGTGTTTTTGCCTTTAAGACTGTGTGTGTGTGTGTGTGTGTCTGAGCATTTACAGATTTGTCTCATTTAATCACCAGCCTGCGAGCCTGTGTGGCCGGTTGTTTAGATTCATGCATCAACCCTTAGTATGCGGTGAAGTAGATGAACTGACGAGCGCTCTGCAACTCAATCTTTCAAATACAGATGTTATTATCTCAGTGACAATTGACAGTGTGACAGAGAGCAACAAGTACACAGGTACAATGACAAACCATACATTAAGGAACATCTTGAGACAGTGGCTTGCTCAGCGTGTGTGTGTCTGGTGAGTCAGTGTGTGTGAATGCGTCTGGCGCCCCTTTTCCACAACACAGGGAGCTGTGCTGACTCTACATGTGACAGACAGATTTATGGGCCTTTTACACAACTTGGCTGCTTACCACGGCATGTGTGTATACAATGCGGTGTGTGAATATGTGTGTCATGTACAATGCATCTTCCCTGCATGTGTGTATGTTTATGTTCATGGATGCACCTACTGCAGCTCATGCATGTGTTTGTGTATGTTTTTGCAAGTGTGTGTGAGAAAAAGCCCATATGGCACATGATGGTGGAAGTGATTGTGAGAATGTGGGAAAGCTTATCTCTATTCAACAGGAAAAGACGAATAATGGAAATAGAAGAAAGGTGACGGCCAGTTTGTTTGATATATTTTGTAAAGAAAATGCTGGAAAAAGCAAGATGCCTTTCAGCGGGTGGGATTTCTCTCACATCGCATCGCACCACACAACAGATGTCTACAAATCAGCATGTTGTTCCTATGAGCCTGATAGTAAATAATGTTGTTTATGGCGACAGAGAACAGCACACTTCATTTCACAATAAAAACACACACACATATGATGGTATGTGTTACAACTGGGATTTAGTCCGGTACTCAGCTAAACCACATGGAAAGCTGTAAGTGTGTGACGTTAACATGCATATGCAACATGTCTGCATCTCCCTGCTTTCTTCTGTCTCGTTAGCAGAAGAAAAAAAACATTTCACAACAGCTGTTAGAACTAAATGTTTCATTGAAATGCTCTCTCTCGTCTCCAAGTACTCATGAACACAGACTAACATCCCACAGTCGGATGTTGAGGCTGCATAAATGAACGCTGCAGACTTGCAACTCTTAGTTCATCTAACATGACAGTCTTTCATGCCTCTTTAACTCTATTGTTTCGCCCTGTTTCCTTCCACTTGCCTTTTACTCCAGTACCCTGGAAGTGACAAGAAAAGAGGTTTAGGAAAACGAGGAGGAGAGGGAAGGTTGACTCAGCTGTAAGAGAGGAGCTGATCTCACCAACCTAAACAACAACAGTGGAGATGAGAGCAGAGAAACAGACCCTCGTTACGCCTGGAGGAGAAACATATTGGAGACAAGAAACAAGAAAGAAGAGGCGAGGGGCACACTGGAGGTTATGTTTGCATCTGCTTGACCGTGAAGAAAGGGAAGAGAAAGACAACAGGGCCAGGATATTGATTGCTCAGATTGGGCGTGTGAAGCCGTGTTAGAATTAAAGATTGGAATGATTAAAGTACATCTGTGAACAAGGATGCTCTCATAGCTGGTGTGCTAATAAGAAAACAAATGGTCTATAAAAAGGTGTGCAGAGAACATTACAAAGACTTGTTGTTCATTACCTTCAGGGTCGAACGAATGGAAGACCCTCCTTGCTTGTTCTGATGGAGACTCTGGACCCACCAGGGACATCTCCTATCAAGAAGGTGAAACAAAAAGATGGGAAGGTCTTGTTAGAAAGGAAAAGGAGGACTATGAGGCGAACACAATTGTGCACCTAAAAGTAACCACACAGAGATCTGTGACTAAAGTAAGACATCAGGGGGAATATAGCAGGGAGGAGGAATTCGATCATATTCAGGGAGGAGGTGGTTTCGTCAGTGCTGAAACTCTAGAATCCATTCCTAAACTGCATCTTGTGTCAAGGTTTATCAGCACTAATGCACAACAGTTTACTATAATCAACAAACAGCACGACTATTTACGTACGTGTGTGTGTGTGTGTGTGTGTGTGTGTGTGTGTGTGTGTGTGTGTGTGTGTGTGTGTGTGTGTGTGTGTGTGTGACCTAAGGGGCCAGTGCAAACCGGAACGCATCGGGTTATTAACTGATCTGCTGATAACGTTTGACGGCTTGTTTTCACTCCAACACACAATCAGGAAATCAAGTCTTTCACATACAGCCAGTGATTTAAGACGAGCTCTACGGGGTTTGTTTGTTTGTAGGTGAAGTTTACAGAGAGCAGTGCAGGCAGAGGGTGATGGCCCCTACGACTGGGATACAGTGTAGATGCTGATTAAATGAACCATTCCTTGTTTTCTTCACACCAAGGACCCCAGCATGATTCAAACAAAGTACTTGTCAGATCATCTAGAACAGGGGTCTCAAACTCAAGGCCCGGGGGCCAAATCCGGCCCGCGACTTCCTTTTCTGTGGCCCCGCAAGAACTTGCAAAGAATATAATACGTTTATTATACGGTTACATGCCACTTTACAGAAGCAGGTTTCCCATAAACTACATGTCCCACAATGCATCTGGTTTTGTGACATGCACACTGAAGAGACTTATTATTTGCCCTGGACTTCTGCTTTCAGACATAGTTAATTACTAAGTTATTACCCTATCCGATAATAATCCAATTCAGAGGCAATAATGTAATATATAATACATTATTTGATATATATATTTATATAGTTACAACCAGCCCTTTGAGTGAAACCTTTATGCGAATGTGGCCCGCGATTAAATTGAGTTTGACACCCCTGATCTAGAAGCATAGAAAATCCCCTAAGCTCACATTTATCCAACGTATGCATCTTTTTGTCCTTGACTGCCAGAGTAGAAACTCTCCAAAGGTGTGCATCCGTCATCCCTAATTGTAAGACTCATTTAATCAATAAAAGTAAACAAAGACAACATCTACTGAAGAGAGGTTAGGGAAGCAGCGTGACACAGCCTGAATGAGTGCACTTGAGTGTTGCCATTTTGCATTCCTGTGACAGATCTCATGTAGACAGAAGTCATGTCATGCCCTCTCTTATTTGATATCCTTAAGAATAATCGGATATCTTTATACTAACTGACAGATCTTGTCAAGCGCTTACAGTAACTTCAACTGCTGGATAAACAATCTGTTTTGTTATCTAAACTGCCAGGAAACTATGATAAGGATTGCAAAGGTGTCATAGTCCCTGGAAAATATATTGCATGATATAAACATTGACTAAAGTTTAAGAATCTCAGGGAAGATAGAAGGGATGTGTCTCCAAGAGAGGATGAAATTAGAGACTTCTCAAAAGGTTATCCGTCACACACACACACACACACACACACACACACACACACACACACACACACACACACACACACACACACACACACACACACACACACACACACACACACACACACACACACACACACACACACACACACACACACACACACACACACACACACACACACACACACACACACACACACACACACACACACACACACACACACAAAGTGTGTAGGCGAGAGTCAGGGGGTTCTCACTGTTCTTGCTTATGAGCGAGAGAGGGAGGTTATGTATGACAACAAAGCGCTGAACAAACACATAATGTTTAGAGAGAGCAAATTAACCCTGCTCATCTGAGCCTCAGATCCACGCAGACTGCTAGGGTTTCACGGTCCACTTATTACCGTGTTCAGGGCCTTACTTAGGGAAAGAGAAGGGGGGGGGGGAGAGAGGGGTTCAGCTGGACACATCGAGAAAGAGATGACTCCCAGCTGCCGGCTCTTCAGATGCAAAGAAAAACAGGTCCGGGCCGGCGAACACGCGCTCACACGCGGTTCTGTCACACAGAGTACAGCAGTGTCTTGGGGTGTTAACATTACAGGCTCCATACATCTGACAGCACATTTGTCATTAGCTACATATGTCCATGTTTCACTTGCAGGGACTGAGCAAGGGTCCTTTTGGTGTCTCGGGAGGAATAAAGTGCTCACAAAAAAAGTTGCTTAGTGTCCAACTGCAGTCTGAAGACACACGTATTAAATGTAGGATGAACAGTGACGTGTGTCTGGAAACATGACCTGTTTTAATAAGAACTAAATACAATGCCATTATTATGTATTAACAGTATACCTAATCTAAGAAGAAGTGTTCCCCTTTCTAAAGTCATGAGAAACCAAATCGATCTTAAGCTGTCGGATACAATCAGGCTGCTCTTAGTCCAATGTGCCTCGTGACCTAACGCTCACTTTACACAGTTTATTATCTTCAAGAGAAGATGGACACATTCTGTGTAAATGGCCTGGTAATAACAGAGATGTCCACACTTTACCGGAAGACAAAACAGTCACAAGTGGTCATGAACAAGACAAACAACACAACACATACTATTACTTCCAACCTACACACGCCAATATGAGGCTAATGAACACATACGAAAAGATAACTCACGTGTGAATAAGATCATGCACATACGAGCAGAAAAATTACATAATTGTGTGTGTGACAGGTCTGCCTGGCTGCCTTTGATCTGCGTTTTATTAGAGGCCTGAGGAAGACGCTGCTGAGTTGGAAAACATGTCATGGAGCTAACACACTCCACAGGGAAGGTGTGTGGTGTGTGTGTGTGTGTGTGTGTGTGTGTGTGTGTGTGTGTGTGTGTGTGTGTGTGTGTGTGTGTGTGTGTGTGTGTGTGTGTGTGTGTAAGTGCATGTTTTTGTATCTCAGTGTTTCTCTTCTCTCGACCCAACTGTGTTGCAGTGTGTGTGTGTGAGTGTGCCTGAGAAAGAGAGAGAATATGCAATAATTAGGCCCGTCCCCTGCCGAGAATTGTTTGTTTATAGTCTAATACAAGCCGGCATCCTGTTCTCTCTGTGCAAATACATTCATACTGGTGCAGCGATGCAGTACAATGACAAACTCAATCAGGACCTGGCATCAGTGCAAATCCATAAGTGTGCCTTATGATATCAAGGGGCACATTCCAAACTACACAGTCAGACTTTTCACCCAAAGCCTTGACCTCCTTACAGAGCAAAGACAAGCTACCCTACGTATGAACAAAGTAACGCACACGAACGCACGACACAATGGATGTAATACAAAAAAAAACGCCGGACATTTCCTCTGAGCAAAACAAGAATACATTTTTGATACCCAACATGTGATCTCGAAGATCTAGCAATTTCAACTGAGTAAGTCCACTTTTTAGTTAACTTTATGAGTTAAGACTCCAGTCACATCCAGACTCGTCTGTAGCAACATATGAACTCGGCACTGTATTATAGTCAATATACAGTGTTTGTGTCGTTTTACATTAATCTGGGTTTGCTACCTCTTTCCCATGTGCTGTTGCCTCTGGTCCCCAGACGTTGTGGTTCTCTTAAGTTGACATCTCAAACCAATCAGGCCTTTTGCCTCTTGTTCATTCTCTTGCCCTATTTGTACAAGCTGCACTAAGTAGCTACTCCACTTTTGGAGTATATCCTTCCTTCCATCTCTTGACTTTTGCTTCCATTCTTTCTTCCTTCCCCCCCTTTGTCCTTTATCTCTTCGTGCAGGTAGGCACTTCAGGAAGGACAGGTAGGCATGGAACTTTACTAGGGTTACTCGTTCTTTCCCTCCGGTCCAGCCAAAGAGCCATTGTGTGTGCTGAGAGGCTCCGAGTGGCCATAGAGTGCGTCTGGAGGATCGGTTTCAGGACAACAAAGCAGAGTTCTCGGACAGCGTCTCCTGCCTTGTTCCTCGCAGGCAGCGACAGCCCCACTACATGACAGGCTGAGGAGGGGGTCTGTGTGATGGCTCGTACATGCAAGTCTTTCTTTCACCTTAACTAACCTCTGTCCCATGTGATAAGAAGTACAGGAGACAATGGAAAACCTATCTCTCCCGCTCCAAAGGAGTGTCTGAAATATCCCCTGTAGCAAGTGTTTCAGGTGTGACAGACAGGACAAAGTAGTGATTTATGGAGCTGTCGTGAATGAGAAAGGCCGTGTCTCACCATGAAAGAGAGGTGACACCAGAGGATGGTTACAGAGAGTAATGATGGGTCCTATAACAGGAAATGACACACAGGGGGAAAGGAAGAATAATGCAGCACACACACACACAGACACAGCTTTTCATCCCGATACAATGTCCCATGGTCTGACCTGTCACAGATTATTAATGACTGTTAGTGTACACCGCTTTGTGATGTTCCGTTTGTGTGGCCCGCACCCTCTGATTATAAGAAATGGAAAGAACACACGTTTCTTCCTATTAATGTATATAAGATTACTGGCGTCATATTGTGCAGAAATGATCATATCATGTTGCATTTCCAAATGTAAAACGAATAATATTTGGGACTAGAAGTTTGACTTTGTTTGAGAAATACTTAGAGTTGGTTTACCATGGTTTAAAAGTGTAATAACTTTGTGTGTGATTTGCCCATGATATATCACAATTGGAGCTTGTTTTTGACAATGCTCAATTATTTGATATACTATACTAAACTCGAAATGACTTGCTTTGACACGAGTGAACTCCATTGGAACTAGATGGCCAGTGGAAAGGAAGTTAATAAACCACAAGTGATATTTTATCACACAAATATTACTACTATTATCATATATGATTGTCAATACTGTCATTTTACTTTGCCAATAAAGCCTGACTGAACTAACCTCACATACACGTCCTTGCATTATGGTTCCTGCTCTTTACCAGTCCATGAAGGAGCTGCAAGCCTTAAGGGACACGAAGCGCCACAGCGGCTGCTCTCTCTCCTAGTAAATAACTGACCCAGAACAACACACACACACACACACACACACACACACACACACACACACACACACACACACACACACACACACACACACACACACACACACACACACACACACACACACACACACACACACAAACACACACACACAAACGCACACACACACACACACACACACACACACACACACACACACACACACACACACACACACACACACACACACACGCACACACACACACACACACACACACACACACACACACACACACACACACACACACACAGTCTGTGAACCTCATCACTCAGCATGGGAGAGGAAAGAGTGATGAGAAGAGTCACAGGGGGATCACCCCCCCACTTTCCCAAATGACCACTGCACCACTCTTTAGAGTGCATCCTTCCTTTCTACTTCCTTTCTTCCTATTTCCTTCCCATAAGGGACCGATAATCTGAAGAGGTTGGCTGAGATACCCGATGGAATTCTTTACTTTGGCGAACCACCTGCCGTACACTGGAGTGGATAGTTGCTTAAAAGATGTGGGAGGAAGGAAACATCTCGCATGTTTTGTCTCATCCATCACCCATCCTTCTTCGCTCTCCATCTGTCTCTTTCCCCGTCCCTCCTTCTGCAGGCATCTCAACTCTTTTCCAAAAACAGATCCCATTACATACCATTATACACACTTAGCCTCTTTTTCCCCACACACACACGACAGAGTGTGGGGGCTGTGGTGGGTAGAGATGGTGGAATGGCTTTTGTGTAGGTAGATTAGATAAAAAAAACACTAATGCCATTAGGCTGATGCTCTGAAAGCCGCAGTCACACACCGACAGCGACTCGGGGGAATGCACACCCGTCCCCAATGGCAGACAGAAAGAGCCGCTGACACATCAGAGGCAGGGATCAGGTTTTCTGCTTTTGTTGGGATAGTTCTAAAATAGCAGCTAAAAGCTACATAACCAGGTAACGTGTATTTTTGTATCACCAAGCCTGGGAAATCACAGCTTCAAATGAGCCCCCAACATTGATTCCCTTTCGAGGAGGACGGGGTCAAAGTGAGTGCGCTCTGCCAGCATTGCCCCATGTCTGCTTCAGCTTGACTTAAAGTTATAGAGGCACAGTGTCACGTCAGTCCATATGCATGTGTGCTCCCAGTCTCCAGTGGGACAAATGGATCCAGATGGGAAACACACACACACACACACACACACACACACACACACACACACACACACACACACACACACACACACACACACACACACACACACACACACACACACACACACACACACACACACACACACACACACACACACACACACACACACACACACACACACACACACACACACACACACACACACACACACACACACACACACACACACACACACACACACGGAATGTGTGTGTAAGTCAGATTGTATGTGTGTATAATGTGGACATGTCACCAGTGCCGGGGGAGTTGTAGAAATCGGTAAGTCATCAGCGCATGCATGACGACTTTGGCTCATCACTGACCCAACATATGATCCACTCGCCTAGCAGGCCTGAGCTAGATGTATGTTACAGAGCTTTTAATCAATGGTATACGAAGGGTGTGGCTTTATGATGGAGATGATTGCCAGGGATTTTTCTTCCTTTCTGGTGCCATTTTCACAACAGCAGGAAGAATCGATTTGCTACAACCAAACCTGCCAGCTTTACTTCATAGGCCTCAGCAATGTATCATGTTGCATGTTCACTGATAGAGATGATAAACATGCATGTCTGAGTGCAAACTGGGTGAGTGTGTACACGCCCAAACACACACAGGAATCTGATGATTCAAAGTTTCTCTTAGTTACAACAGCAGGGTTGACCTCAATCAGTATTATATACCTTGTGACATGGTGAGTATCTGAGTTGGAAGGAAAAGGATCTTGTAGTCCTTTTTCCAAGAACCCTTTTAGGAAGTCTGGATCATTTTCCTGCACTTTGACCACATGATCCTGGTTTCAGAGTTTCCTGAACTGTTTTTCCTTTCCCCCAAAAATCGACCTGCTCTGATGTAGTACTTTCTGATTGATAAAGGGCGCATTCTGCAGCACAGAATGAGTCATACACCAGCCAGAATGCAACAACTTGGAAAGAGCAGTCACTTAGACTCAAGCCCTTGTTAGTGTTACTTGTCATTATAAATGTAATATAAGCAGGGATAAGATTTTGTAAAGTGCTACTGACTTGTAAACAACTGTAAGATTACCAACTACTAACACCGGGCAAGGGAATTAACCAACATATGCGTGCCAATTGCTGTGAATGTGGTTACGTATAAAAGTAGAGACATTAACTGAATGAAAAACATTAAGGGGAAAAGAAAAGATCATCAGTTGTTCTGAAACATGAGCCTAGATGTTTGTCTTTTTTTATCTCCTTATTTCCTGGGACAAAAACAAACATGTTCTTATGAACAAGTTCCAGGAAAGTAACATGTGCGATCCATATAGTTGAAATGAACCCGACAGTGAAGGTAGACAGAAATACCCTGTCAATGGAGTCCAAACTCAGCAGGGTGCATCATGGTCATATAATATGAACAAAACATTGTTTAGTTGATCACAGATGGTTGACAATCATACACTTTTTGTTTTCATGTGCGTGAGAGTGACGAAGAAAGGGCTTAAAGATGAAGTGTGTGTCTGCACTTGTAACGTTTATTTTGGAAACTGATCTTTCCCCCCTTAATGCTGGATAGGTGAAAAGCCAAGAAACAGCACTGGCCATATATGACTATCTCCAGCTCTCATTTTTCCCTCCCCTCCCTTGCTGCCTCCTTTTCTCCCCACATTGATATCCGACCTGCGTTATATTAAATCTGTTAAGCACATTCCATATTTTGGTTTTTCAAACCTGCTGAGGAAACTGGCCTGTGTTGCACACTGTGTCTGTGTGCGTGAAATATGTGTTGCTGCTTATAGGTGACTGTATTGAACTTGCCTTGGTAAAAAACACAGAGAGGTGAGTTTCACTGCCAAGGATCCAAATAGGGAACTTTGGAGACTTCAGGAATGCTCCAACCTGAAACACGCACATAAAAGGAATGCGTTACAAATGAATGTCTATTTTCAGTCAATTGTTTAGTATAACTTACATACACATTTTCATGATGTTAATAAATGACTTCCTTCCCCCCTCTGTGTTCATTACACTGTATATGAATACTGACTTCTCCTGTTATGAAATCGACACATTTTCAGCTGGAATGTATTTGATTAGCTGCTTCTTTATATGCAGCTTGATTTCCATACAAAAACAATAAACCAAATATATACAAAGTTGAATATAAACAGACCTCTCCTTATTTAATATGAGTTGGTCTAAAATCACTCTTACCAGCTCTCTTTGGCAACATCAACTTGCTTTTAAATTTATATAGGCCGATTGCTGCCTATTTTAAGGGTTCATGTCTTAGCTGGATTTGGATTTGGATGATAAATACATATCTAAGATTCCTGTTTTTCAAGATATCTTAAGTTTGTCAGATGAGAGAGGAGTTAGTCTGTTTGGTCCAAGCACATATTTTCACACGGTAGCTCTCCCCGTGGTCTGTGTTCACACATTGTCCTGCATCTCAGTGAGTCACAAGTACCAAACCTTTATTTGTATTCTTAACTCTTAGCTTATACACACATTTCTATTAGTCATAAACTTTTGGACAATATGTATATACTTTTGCACATTTGCGTCATGTATGCGTCTTTACCTTGCAGTAGCGTAGTGATTCCATAAGCGTGAGGAAGCCAACTGATGCCTGTTTATGAATACCATGCAGTACTACCAGCACAGGGAGAAAATAAACAGCAACAAAAAGAGAATTAGTTTAATTACATCAAACTGGCATTTAATTGTTGCCTTTTGTTCATTGATGTGGGATGTAAGAATGATCTGAATTCTGTTCGTGGTATTTGTGCATGCATCTGTTGTGTGAATGTGGCGTGTCTGTAACTTTGTGCGAGTCTTACTCATGCCGGAGCACTCCCTGTCTCCATCCCAAACATTAGAGACAGCATGGCCAGTTACAAAGAGATTCACCAGGCTCTGGCTGAAAAGATAGATAAGAAAGGAAACATCAGCACTTTCAGAGAAAACATAATACTGTACATCCTGTAACCTTTACCACAAAAAAAAAAAGAAGTGCTGTCAGTCGTCAACCGAAGAGAGGTGTTTTTTTACCTGCCATGGCCATGCACAGGGTCTATCAGAGGCGCCATTGTGTCCTGGATCTCATTTCTTATATTCTCTATGCCCTGCACAGAAAACAAGTCTGCATTTAATTTAAACATTGATGAACACAGAGAAAAATACTACAAATGATATAACACCATGATTAAAAGCTTATTAAAGGTGGGTAGGTAAGTTTGAGAAACCGGCTCGAGATACACTTTTTGTTATATTCCATAGAATGCTCTTAACATCCCGATAGCAATAAATATCTTAAGTGCTTTGACAAAAAAAAAAATGTCAACTGTGGAAGCCGTGGCGCTGTAAAAAGCACGACCAATCATTTTAGCCGGCCCAGCTAAAATAACTGGATGGCCTACCTGCCTGTCAGCCTTCCATCTGTGCACAAACTTATCTCGTGCCCTCATTGGTCATGTGTGCGTTCGTGTGTGTTGGAGGAGGGGCTCTGTAAGGAAGTGGCAGATTTTTTTCCGGTTGTGTATTTTAAAATTCTAACTCACTCGAGCTGGTTTCTCAAACTTACCTACCCCACCTTTAAGAATTAAGAAAACAAACAATATTTGTACTTGTTTAAAAGCTGTCTTATTTGAATAACCACTTAATAAATATGCCAGTAGAGACAACATCAACAATCTCAGTATTGCCAATCAGTATTTAATATGTATATCCTCCCTCTATGTTGCCATTTCTTCTTTTTACCTTAGTGAGGATGACTGAGTAGAGGAAAAGCAAGACTCCACAGCACCCCCTCCAGGTGTGGCAGAGAGACAACACTTCCTCTCTGAGACCAGAGACTGACATCACAGTCCGCTTACTGAAGGAAGGGCACACACATAAAAATGATTTATGAAACGCTCAAAAGACAGATTTGTAAGGTTCAAGGATCGATATAACTGGTTTATTAATTATAGTTTCATATTGATAACTTTCACAATGTGGAATAAATCAACTAAACGCAGCCAAGTGGGGAAAAAAATGGGTTCTTGACTTTTTGCCACTACCCTCCTTCGCTCCACCCTGGAAAGCCTGCTAGTGGAGTTGTCTGTCTCAGTTAGCATGCGCTTCTTCCTTGTGAGTCAGCACTGCTTTCTGCTGACTGGGGTCTCAGCTGCCAGCAGGCTGTGTGATGAAATTCCAATATCCCTCTGGCAATAGCAGCCTTGCATACACTTAGTTTGTGACAGACAGAATGCGTGTAAAAATGTAGTAGAATTTTTTTTATTAGGCAATCTGTGAAAGTGCTTGGTCAGCAATTTGTAAGCAGAGTGAAATAGCTAATTCAATGTGAGAGCAAAGTCTTGCAGACTAAATTAATCAAATGACCCCCCCCCACCCCCACTGATAGTATATTCTAACACATATGTAGTTCTCTATCCCAGTACTGAATATTGGCAAATGTAACAAGGATTTGTAAGGTCTTAATCCCGCCAGATACCCACAGCAGTATTTAATGACAAGATTATCTGCTTTGAGGAAGAGGGTCATGAGTATAAAGATGCAAGGTGTTGTGCTGTGGTGAGAATATTAAGTTTTACTTACTGGACAACACTGTGAAATCGCTCAAAGCCAAGGTCTTCAGCAGCCAAAGCAGCTTGGCACAAGAAAACACACATAGTAGAATCAGAGCATGGCACAGAAAAAACGACATACAGTAAAATAGTTAATCTAGTTTAGTCTTCTATAGTTTGCATCATTATTGGTAAAGCAGGATTAGGAAAATAAGTGTAACAGGTCTGTGCACTTTTATTCTAAATATGACAGATGTAGGCCTCACTGGGTTGCTGTTCCTGTGGAGGCTGGCTGCTCTCCGGCGCTGGCACCTCCTGTGTTTGTGACTGTGACTGTGTGCTGCTATGTGGGCTTTGTCCCTTGGCCCAGGTCACCAGGCAGAACCCTGTGGAGGGGCTGGAGCAGGCCGACTCCAGGATTTCACTCAGCGTGGAACACAGTACTGTTTTTTGCTCCTCTTCTAACAGACACACACATACAATATGCATGGTTTAACCAAGCCATACAGCTACCTAAAACAACAGAAAAACAATGCTTTGGAATGTTCTCTCTACCTGTCATCTGTCTCCAGTTTGAACTTTCTCTGTTGAAAAGAATGTTCTTGAAGAGGAAGGCCTGTAAAGAAAAACAAACTTGGTCTACACATTTGCAATATTCAAATGGTGCAATATGTTACATGCTAACTTTTATTTAAACACATGGTCCAGCCAAACAGACTTTTGTTGGGCAACCCTGTGTTGTAAAATGACAATAAATGAACCTTGAACCTCTAGGATGTTGAACTAGACCTTACCTGGACAGGTGCAAGGACAGCACATGGCCCTCCTTCAAACTGCTCCAGTGCTGTTTTCTCATTCTCACAAAAAACAAATCCTGTCATAAAAACACAGGCAAGTGAACCGTAAACATGTTGACAGTGATAACAGGTGAGGCATTTCTTAAGATACTGTGCATAAAGCCACAGGTGTTAGTATGTTCACATTGGAGGCCATAGAGCAAATTCCTGCTGAACTTTTTTATTTTATTTTATATTTTGTTACAACTAATGCTGTTGATATATTGTGATTTTAAGGGTGTCCATTACCATCTGGCCGGGGACAACAGCTGGAAATTAGCCATGTCGGCTAAAGCTGCTCCATTTACTGTTTTTGTGACAGTTCATCGATGTGGACTGTCCACGACACTATAAATAAATAAACTAAACTAAACTCAAACACAACAACAGGATAAGTAGCTGCTTAGTTGGCCATCAGCTATAGAGGAGGATTGAACAGAATAAATTGCCTGTTGTAAACTTGGGATAGAAAAAAAACCTGGAGACACTTGGCTCTCTGCCTAACATGGGTGGAATATATTCTCATTATTTTCTGCAAAAACGCTTTCATTTATATCATAATACTTAGATAACGCAGCATACCTTGGGTCCATCTGCGGAATATGGATGCAGAAACTACTCCACTGGAGGGTCTGCCCCAAACCAAATCCACCACCTCTTGATTTAACTCCGACATGACAATTGTCCCTCTTCAGTCCAACAGCCACGAGGGTACACGATAGGTCTGTTAAGGCTAGCTTGGGAACTGTTTTAAAAGTTGATATCCCGCTTCTCTCAGAAGGTAGAGCCTGTGGCATTGGCCACAAGCAGCCTGTGTTACACGACACAGTCCGACACCAGTCAGTGGGAGCAAACTGGTGGGTAGGAATGACATCAACTTAGCCGCAACAGCCTACAAAGTAAAGAAACAGAGAGATGTGCTAAGGGTACAGTTTATACAAAAGAGACCACATTATTAAACTCGGGTGAACTTTATTGCATAGCTAAGTCAACAATGGGGCGTATACAACACATCAGTGTAATACTATATAACATTACTCGCTCGTTTTATAAATCAGCGAAAAAGCTAACCGTTGGATAAACGTTAAATAACGTTCGTTACAACGGATGGTTAGTACTAAAAGTACCGACAGAAGAAGGATAATCGTAATCATTTTCTATTGCGGTGTTGTTACCTTGAAAGCTGTTGTAAAATAAAAGCTGCTTTTTTTAGAGCTGAGTTCACTTGGTAATGTCAGCAGATAGCATTAGCTTTACTACTAGCAGCTACTCTTTGATTGCTTTGTCATTCAATTGCCTCTCCCACGACACCATGCCGATCGTTGCTTTATGAAAGCATACTGAGTGCCATTAGTTAAATAACGTTCAAGCGTATTACCTTGGCACACAGTCGAGTAATGCGATTCCGTATTGGTTATATATTTTGGTAGCAATTTAACTATCAGTAGCCTCTCTGTCATTCGTTTATTTACAACAGAAGTGTAAAAAAACTGTGCGTTGACGTTGATTTGACGTGACTGCCCATTGGTTGAAATCCAGAAAGTTCCGGATGCGTTGAGGGGTTCAGCCTCAACGCGTCACCTCATTGGGCTACAGACGTCTCGATCATATCAAGCACCCGCCCACCAACAGGAAGTCGGTTTATTCATTTAATACCCGCCTTAAATTATCCGTTCTTTGGAGAAAGACATTTTAAGTTCTGGTATTTTTATAGGCTTTTTCAGTTTTAAAGCACAGGTTTAGAGCGCAATGTTGCAAAAAACGTGTCACTGTCATGTATTTCATAGTAAAAAAAACGATATTCTAGAACCGTTTAGCTTGTCCTTTACCTCTTTCCGTAGCAGCCACCCAGTCACGAAACAGAGCATGCGTACTGCAATCCTTTCTTGCTTGACACGCGTGTAATATTCACACTTTGGGAAAGTCTGTGTTTAAGACAGAATTCCGGAAAATATAAGACATATTTTCCACCACTATGGGAGGACAGGCTAAGGGCAAAAAGAAAGGCAAGCCGAAGAGGAAAGACATCAACCCAAACCGTAATTGTGTTCAATGATTCAACATGTTGATAGCTATTTACAGTTGCCTAAACCTATCATACAGCAAATAGTCATGCTTTGCTTTACATTCCAACTCTTTACCAGACAAAATAAGCTAAAACTAACCCTGTCTCTCTATTTATTTTTTACCAGTGGATCCAAGATTTGTTGGAGTGTCACCTCAGGAAAGAATGAAACTAAGAGCACATGAAAAAGCCAAGAAGAAGTCAGCTGAGAAGTACTCTGTGCTGCAGCTTCTCGAAAAGGTGATATTGACAAGACATACACAACAAAGACTAACCAGAAATAGTGATGCCATTTGAAATGTATTTGACTTCTGATTATCTTGTGCATGTTTTTTTTGTTATACCATGTGATTATCTGTTGTACAGACAGAGGAATGCATGGACAGTTTTGATTTTGAGATGGCTCGCCTTTTCTGTCAACGAGCCCTGGATGTGGAGTCCTCAAACCTACAAGCCTTGGACATGCAGGGACACATCTGCTCTGAACTAGGAGACACAGAAAAAGCTAAGGAAATATCCTTGATGCAGGTTTATTTATTTTTTGAATGTGCAGTTGTTTAATTTAAAGGTCCCCTATTATACTCTTTTTCATCAATATATTATAGTTCTCTCAGTTATATGCAAAACATGTCTCTGAAGTGTTTGGCTCGAAATACCAAAACAATTATGCATTGTAGCATCCCATAATCCCCTCTGTTTCAGCCCTGTTTCAAAAGTGCTGATTCTCTGTCTGTTACTTTAGATGAAGATAAGGAGCCCCTCCCCACGCCCCTCTGAGAGATATTTGGTTAAAAATAACACAATGGTGCTCTAGGAGGAGATTCAGTGTTACCTTGGTTGGTTATTGGCTAGTTACACAAGCCAAACAATCGTTATGACATCATAAAGTGGCCAAAATCTGATCAGCTCATTTTCAGACAGGTTTTTATATAAATGGATCAGGACAAAAAGTGAGCAAAACTTTCAGAATATCTTAATGTAGAGGGGACACATATTTATGTATGAAATACATGAAAAAGTGGATTTTGCATAATAGGTGACCTTTAAACCCTGTTAAATGTTCATTCTGTTTGAGTTGAGTGAGCCTCCTTGACCAAATATCTCTAAGCTTTTTTGCGTGCAGTGGAGCTGAGCCCACATGTAGGCCACAGTAAGTACATGTATCTAGGACAAATCAACACCGGCCAGGAGTCTGTGGACTTCTACACTAAAGGAATACAAGTGTTGCTGTCTGCATTGGAAAAACAAGCCCAGACCACAGTGAGTAAAGCGCTATACTTACTTCCATTCCCTCAATGGTTATATATACATACTCTTCATGAGCTAAGCAGAAATGCCATTACACCCAAGGCTTAATGCTAGTGTAATGGTATTCATTTTCACAAGAGGGTGCTGTTGAAGAATATATGAATAATTATCGACAGTATCTTGATCATTTTACTTATTAATACTTTTTTTATTTTAAAGCACTGTCATGCTCATCGTATACAGCAATTGTAATTGATAACACCTTCAAATTTGCTCAAACAACACAAAATACTAAACAAATGCAAAAAGATCAAAAAGTTACCACCAGCTTTTCCTTTTCCTCCCTCTCAATTTGTTCTGTTTAAGTGTTTTCCACACAACAACCTTACTCCAGATATAAAAGGAATGGGTTCCAGGTTTTTTCTTTAAATTTTTCAAGCTTGTCCCTGCTTCTCTCTGAAGTATCTGTTAATGAGCTCAGCCATTGTTAGAGTGACATTTTTTCTGTATTTTCCAGTGAGTGTAAGTGTTTTTGCTTTAAGTATGGCATATTCCAGTTGTTGCTGGGAAGTGTGGAGCTTACTTAAAGTAGTTCAGAGAGTTAGGCTATCAAAATAGGGTCTGGAATTATTGAAGTTGTGAGTACTTCCAAAAATAGACCAAATATTGGATTTCAGTCCTGCTATGCAGGGACATAAGTCATATGCATGATTCTAGGAGTCTGCTTCCGAGGACTTTCTCGCATAATTTGATTTTGTCTAAGAAAGGATAACAAGGAAAGGCACACATTCTTTGTATCATTTAGATATTCAAAGATATTTTTTTTATAGCTGATATTTTGAATTGTATAAAAAGAAAAGCAATGCTGCTGCTGTCACTTATAACATAAACAATGGCTCCATTAGATTTAAGTGTCCCATTAAGAAGTTAGGGTCCTGGTCATTGACACTACCAGTGTAGCTAAATGGAATTCACCCACCATTAATGTCATTATTTACAACTGCTCTTTTTCTTCTCTAATATGTTGAAATATTACCTGTATGACTTAGATAGAGTTTATCTTGGAGAGAAGGGAAGTTCTGCAATTTTTTGGATAACTTAATTGTTAATAATATTACAAATGTGCATGCCATGTTCACTATTTTTGTTTTGTTATAAGTAAAGAATCTTTAAAGTGGACCTATCATGCTATATTTGAATAATATAGTGTAGGGCCATACCTATATAAAACATGTCTGGTTTTTTTTCAAAATACCAAACAGATCATGCATTTTAGCCATGCCTCATTTCGCTCTATTTGCTGTATTCCAGCCCTGTTTTTGCAAGGGCTGATTCTGTGGCAAATGAGCTGCAGCTGACCAGGCACGAGCGTCATGTTACCATGCTGTTAGCATGCTGTTACCATGCTGTTACCATGCTTTTACCATGCTGTTACCATGCTTTTACCATGCTGTTACCATGCCACGGAAACCTCTCATTCCCCTGGTAGGTGGAGAGTTGCCCATATAGGCGGAGCTCCTTGTTTCTGACGATATTTTAGTGGGAATGCTGTTAACAGCATTCCAACTAACTGTTATTCTACGGACGAAGAGTTTATTATTATTATTCCGCCGGTATTTTGGCCCTCTTCTTCTCCCGCATTGAACATCGCAGAAACTCCGTTCGAACATCAAAACGTTCAGCTCGGTCGGGAATCGATGGCTATTACTTTTCTCATTCATAACTTTCATAATTCCAGAGATACATCCCATAATGCATCACATTTTTAACATTGAAGTCAATGGAGGAAATCTTCAGACTTCAACAAATCTTCACGCGACTTCAACTGCTAACTGTTCATTCATACTTTCACTCAGAAACCTCATTCCAACTTTAAAATGTTACACATCTTTCTGACATTATTCGTGTAAAACAACTTTTAAATCTGATTCTTACTTTTAGAGATATTAAACATTGTTCAGACCTTGTTTTAGAGGTTTTCTTCAGATTTTAACATTAACTAGAGTGCGTGATGTCACAGCTAGAGGGTAGGAAATCTTGAAATTTGCCTTCATATATTTTTTTAAAACTGCCATAATTCCCAAACCCTACATTCCTGGGACATAATTTATCAAGAAAAACGTAGGAAAACATCTCGTAGCTTGAAAAATGACAAATAATTAAGCAAAAATAATTCAACAAAATGCCTCTTGAGGGCATGAAATGACAAAAAATTTCAAAATTCCTCCATTGAAGCCCATTGTAATTTCAGGCAGATATTTCCTCACGGTAGCAGCCGCACACCTTTAGTTAAACTGCCAAAAAGGCCACATTATTAACCCGAAACTACACAAAAATTACACTTCAGATACTCAACTTCCTTGACATGCTTCACGTTTTGAAATTTCACAGATATCTGTTACGGTTCTTCCACAAAACGTTCACATGTAAGAGGTTTATCTCTCATTCAGAACAATGGAAACCTGAGCTCATTAGCTCAAATATAAACACCTGTGTAATGGAACACGATGATGTCATCACTCCAACTGACATGCAGCAGTCTTCAACAGTCCAGCCATGAAGACATCTTCGGGACAGTTTTGAGATTTCTTCAAATGCCGTTGCCATGACAACACAATACTCCAAACAGCCCAGAACTTCGCAGGTTGATAACGATGCAGCCATCAATGCATCTAAGCGTAGTATGGGGTGTCATCAAATGCCGTTGCCATGGCGACAGACCACTCGCCATGAAACAGGATGTCGCTGTAAGTCCAATGGACACGGTCCAATCGTCCCCCAATCTTCACTTGTATATCACCGGTCCATGCCTCAAGAGCTCTACGCCAAATCTGAGATCTCACCATATGCCGTTTCCATGGAAACGCATCCCTCGCCATAAAACATGATGTCGCTATAACTCCTATGAACATTTTCAAAAAGTGCTCAAGTGTGCTAACAGTCCAGCCTTGAAGACATCTACGGGACAGTTTTGAGATTTCTTCAATTGCCGTTACCATGGCAACAAAATGCTCGCCTGGAAACACGGTTTTCTCATAACTTCAGTGAAAATACTCCAAATAGCCCAAGACTTCACAGGTTTGGTAACGATGCAGCCATCAACGCATCTAAGCGTATTATGGGGTGTCATCAAATGCCGTTGCCATGGCGACAGATCATTCGCCATCAACTTAGTTCAGAAGTTTGCGGTTCAAATATTCTGCTGCTTTTCCAAGCCTTTTTACTTTTTTTCTTCTCTCATCACACATTCAAGCCCCCAGTGTTCATGTATCATTTCAATCTACATTTTTCACTTTCTTCTTACACATTTCATTTCAATCTAAATTATTCACTTTCTTCTTACACATTTCATTTAAATCTAAATGATTCACTTTCTTCTTACGCATTACATTTCAGCATAGCAGTTTAGCGTCAGCTTTTCAGCATAAAGCATTCCCAATAGCAATTTCTTCAGGAATTGCATTCTCTAGTTCAAATCTGTATCAGTCTGTATCAGATCCGTTGCAGCCCCGTTTTTAGATATTTGGGTATGGAGGAAAAGAGAGAGGGTTGTGTTTTCTGACACTTGGTGAGTTCCCTGACACACCGGGGACACATATTCATGTATAAAAGACGTACAAAAGTGCATTTTGCATGATAGGTCCCCTTTAAGTCATCTGCTCTCTGTTCCTCCAGCAGGCTGAGGCTGCAGCTGCTGCCCCAGCAGATGAAGACGCTGAGCTCCCCACAGCGAAGGATGTTTGTGTAGCCTACTGCTCAGTGGCAGAGGTTTATCTCACCGACCTCTGGTATATCACACAGAGTTAAACTCTTGACTTGTATAATCCCATTTCCTGTTACTGCCTCGGTAATGAATTGATATTTGGTTTTTTTTTTGTGTGTGAATGTAGTATGGAAGAGGGGGCTGGAGACAAATGCAAAGAACTCATTGAGAGAGCATTACAGTATCACCATGACAACCCTGAGGCTCTACAGCTCATGGCAAGTTACCTGTTCAGTACAGAGAGAAACCAGGTCAGTACACACACACACACACACACACACACACACACACACACACACACACACACACACACACACACACACACACACACACACACACACACACACACACACACACACACACACACACACACACACACACACACACACACAGGATGAGTTATCGCCACAGACATTACAGCGAGAATCTGCTGAGTTAATTATTCTGAACAAATTGAATTGTATGCCATTAATCAGCAGATGGACACTTGCGTTAACACACACACAGATAGGTCAGCCGATAGGAATGTTAATTACTGGTCAGATCATTGAGGTCATAGAGTCATCTGATAAATGAGAGAGATGGAAGAGCAGCCTGCTGGACTCATTTAGAAAATATTCTACAAGAACTTCACAGCATGAAGTATCTGATAATGACTTTGGAACAATTTGTTAATTATATTTTATGTATTTTTGATTTACTAACTGTTAATAAAGGCAGACAACATTCAATTCAAACATTTCTCTCAGACACTTTTGTAGAGCATGCTTAAGAATGCTTCCCATTTTGTATTTGAAAGTGGACTTTGCAAAATTTGACTTATTCAGCTCACTAATGTGTCTTTGAGTTCAATAACACATAATTTTCAACAATTTCCAGTTCTCCTAAGCTGGAATTTTGTTTTACTGTAAGGACAGGATTTCATATTTAAAATATCATAAACCTTTCCCTATGTTACCTGGAAACCAGTTAATACAGGAAGTAAGAACATACAGTAGTGAACATTATTCGCAGTGTCTTTAGATCATCCTGGCTGACCTTTGCATAGGAAATAGAAAGGTGCTTTTTTTATTGGCAGGTGTAGCTATCTAAAAAGCGGAGCAAATGACCGCAAATAGTACTTCATGCTCTTACATCACCGAACTGAGGGAAAACAAGAGATCTGTGGAATTAAGTGGATCTGTAATACTAGCTGTAAGCAGTAGGGGTCAGGCTCGCTCCATTCAGACTACAGCATCCCACAACCGTCAACTATTTTTGAATACTCAGGTGATACTTTTGAAAATAAAAGAGTCTTTATATATCAAATGGCCATTGACATATATGGAGCTTTCATGATCCAGCATGTACTGGATGATGCAAACTAAAAATCTTTCCTTTTAAGCTAATTTGGTTGTCCTCCTCAGTGTATACATATGATATATTTTGGGTTTTAGTTGCACAGTCATACATATACACATGCATTTACACCTATATGCCTTATACTGTTTTCAGGAAGGCAAAGAGTACCTGTTGAAAAGTGTTGGATTGTGGCTTCCTGCACAGGAAGAGAGTGCAGCTTCTTCCAACACAGATGAAGACATGCAGGTGAGTTGGAGCTTTGCTTCATATTTTTCTGACAGCAACCATAAGATCCCAGTTTATTTATAAAGCACTTTCATGTAATGGGATTTTCACAGTGTGCTTTGCAGTGAGCACAAACATAAGGACAGAAGTAGAGATAAAAAGCAAGAGATAATGAAACGAGGGATAATACAAATAAAAAGATGGAACAAATACTTCACAAACCTGTGTGCTTTTCTGTCTATGTGCCTGTATTACGTTCCCTTCTGAACTAGGGGAAGCAACACAACCAGATTGGTATTGGTAATTATTATAAGGGGTTTATTTTAGACAGCAATGTAAACAAAAGGCAGGCAGGCAGGCAGCCTGAAACAAACAAAGGAAGGACTTTGGGACACAGGAGTCTAGTTATATGTGGGGAAAATAAATACTAGTACACTAACTAAAGAACGAAACAAAACCTCACTTCAAGAGTGGTACAACTAACAAAGGGAGTCTACACAAAACACAGCTAAACTAAAGGCAACAGTCACAAATCCTAACTATACTCTAAACCAGGGGTGCCCACACTTTTTTGGCTGGTGAGCTACTTTTGAAATGACCAGCTCACCGAGGTCTACCAACCCAAAATAATATAAGGGTTGCTGAATAACACCTTTTATTTATACATGGGATAACTACAATAGGGCTGCAACAAACGACTAATTTGATAATGAAACGATTAATTGACTATTCGGACTATTACTGTATGCCTTGCACAATTTCTCAAACGCTCTTATTTAGCCATCAACTTTTAGATTTAGCTTGAGGTTGTTTTAGACATGTGGAAACTAACAATGAAGACCATAAAGATGAATACTTGATTAAAAAATACATGTATTATTAAATGAACTTAACAAATTGTTTACAAAACTAACATTGCTTTTTATTTAAATTAAATAAATAATATTTCACATCAAAAGAAACAACAGTGTTTTAACAAATCGTATTAAATAATCTGATGACAGAACTGTAAACAGAATAGCTGTAACTTTAACAAACTAAATAACTGTGTTACCTCTAATCATTAACCCATGTTTGTATAATGTAGTTAACTCCATGTGTTGCTGCTAGCATACATAACACCTGACGTGGAAAAGTTACTCGTGGATGGGGCTACAGAGCTACTAGAAAGACAGTCGAACCCGGTGCATTCCTCCGTCTGAATGTGGTGCATTTTTTGCTAAATGTTTAGACAAATTGCTCGTTACCGCCCTTACATGCTAAACTCTTATTGCACTTTTGGTAACGAGCATTGTCCACCTCAAGACGGGTAACATTTAACCACACCTTGGAGCGCTTCTCTCCGCCATCCCAGCCGTGTGTTGCTGCATGTAGCAGCCGCGTGTGTGTAAACTGCCCCGCCCCCTCGCACACAGACGGGGGAGAGAGAGAGAGATCTCGTCTCGATTGGAAAGATAAAAAATACACCGACCATAGACGCATTTGTTTGTCTTTTTGCATGTTAGAAACGAGTTGGTGACACTAATACTGCGAGATAATGTTTGTGTAGCAATAATACATTGACCTTTCTCTTTCTCAACTCGCTACTCGGAGGGAAAAATATTCTTCCTCCCATTCTGGGTGGAAGTGGTATGTTTTTAGCTTTTTGCTCGGTCCCGTACTCATTTTGTTGTTTGTCTCTTGTTTGTCTCTTTAACTTAATTTGAGTTTTCCAGGCACTTGACTGATTTTGTATCGCTTTGCATTCTGAGACTGGAAAGCAATAGGTCGCTTTTTCTGTCAATCAAGTAAACTCCTGAATTAAGTGGCAGGGAGGCCAAGGGAGGAGGGATCAAAACCTGCTTTATCTATTTTAACTAGGGATCGACCGATATGGCTTTTTCAAGGCCGATACCGATACCGATTATTAGTAATCAAGGAGACCGATAACCGATATTTGGAACCGATATACATTTGCAGTAAAAAATCTTGGTGTCAAAATGTAGAATAACACAAACTCAACACAACTTCTTTGAAATGCATTTAAGCATATATTATGTTTAATTCACTTTTAAACATCTTACAACTGGTTTCCTCTCTGTGCCCTTTTCTTTAGTGTAGTCATCTGCAATGAGTTAGAGAGAGACAAGAAGTGGGGCTGCAGGCTGACATGCTTACCTAACAATAATGCTTAATTTATTATATCTGTCTATCTAGCATAAAATCCCAATAAGCTGCTAGCAACTGCAAAACACTAGTGCTAGATAATGTTTTGCAAACTATTAAAAGTGAGGCTATTACAGTAGACCTATAACGTCTAGTAGCCTCACTTCTAATATTTTGCTAAACATTTGCTAGATACATGTTGGCTAGCTAATGAGCTTCACATATCAACCTGAAAAACTGCGAGGCTCCACTCGCAGCCCCTCCCCCCCACCACAGTTACTCCGCTGCGAGACGCTGCATGCACCCCCAACTCTGACTGACTTCCCGCATCCCTGTGTAACTGGGAAACTGATAGAATTGGATCATAAAATCGTGGTGTTTTTGCAACTTCAGCATAGGGGATAGGGATGTTTATTGAACTTCGGTTTAACACATGTATGGCTCTGCCGCTCAGCGCTGCTGGTTGCTTCAGTCTGTGTCTGCGTTCTTTCGCACCTGCCTGTAATCTGAGAAGGTCCCGCCTCTCTGGCTGGCTCCCGCCCGGGAAATCTTCAGTAATAGCCTATCAGATAGCGCTGTGGGCGGGACATTGCTCGTGTACACAAGAGTGGTGACTGCAGCCAGAGAAACGGCCGCATCAGAGCCAAAGTTTTATCGGCAATTTGATAAAAAAAGGCCGATACCGATAATCGGTCAAATGCGGAATATCGGCCCCTGATTTTAACGGAGCTGGATTTTTTTTTTATGAATGACTCGCGATCTACCAGCATTGCCCCCGCGGTCAACCGTGGTCGACGTACTGGGCACCTCTGCTCTAAACACTAACTAACCTACTCTACACTCTACTAACACACAATATCACACGGAGATAGACACACAAGATTAACCACAGAATGAAGAGCAAAATGCGAGAGGCGTCTGTTCACTCAACAGTGGTAGTGGTAGTTGTTCCCGGGCTTTATAATCATCTGCAGCAGGTGCGCTGTGACTGGAAGACGTCGGGTCCGGCGTGCTCCAATCACGATCTTCGGAGGCGGACCAGAGGATGGGCAGCCAATGACGTCAGGGCTACTGCGCAGCTTATTTAAATATTACACACACAGCTGAAAACACTCACAGGCAGATTAATGAGCAGACAGAAACAGCAACCGTAACACCCCCTCCCCCCCTTAAGACACAAACCCACAGCTTTGTGAACCAATCACACGAACAAATCTACCTAATAACACACACTAACATCACTAAACCAACCTGATATCACACCCGAACATCGCATACTAACCTGGACAATACATCAGCCAACGCGTTCTCTGAGCTCTGTTTAAGACGGATGTCTTGTTTTGTAGTCCCGCACGATCAGAGCCCAGCGCATGAGACGCTGATCATGCTTGTGTATGCTAAGACAGGCTACGTAGGGATCATAACAGAGGAACACGACTATGATTGGCCACAGGCCGAGTCCTACCCAGATCTCAACGTGCTGTAGAACTAGCACCAAAACTAAGATGAGTATCCGATAAATCAGCAGACACTCTCGGGTTACTGAGAGAGTCGGAAAGTCGAAAGGCTTGTCTGAGCCGACGGGTTGCGCCGTGCTCGTGACATCCTCATGAGGAGGGGAAACCACAATTACTGACTTTCCCTCGGGCACAACCTTGTCTGGGAGCACCGGAACAATCGTAGGATCAGGCAAGAAAGCATCTGAGTCATCCCTGAGTGCAGGGGTCACCTTACTACCCGCAATGTCATTTCCCATTAAACTATCCCTTTTAACGGTAACGCTGGACACACAGCGACTGGGTAGAAACCGGTTACTAGGTCTGACTGTACATGTACCTTGTGTACGGGCCGTGGGATATAACCCATCTCAATGCTGCATAATGTGGAACCATAACCACAGGCTGACTGTTCAGAAAATGGCAGTGTGGAGGCAACAATCACAGACTGCGCGTCAGGTGTCTCGTAATATGCGCACGGTCTCTGATCGGCACACTCCCCAGTTAAGGATATTAACCCCTCGAACACAAAAGGCTTAAAACAGGGATCTATCTCACCATCGTCACGGTCAGTTGCAGGGATAAGGGATGACTCTGCTTTAATCAGACCGATACCTTTTGGAGGGGACATGTTTTGTGGCTGCTCTTTATGCTTCAGAACTGCACAGTTGGCGATGACATGTCCAGGTTGGTGACAATAATGGCACTCTCTCTCCTCTGTAGTTACGTCATGCACATTCAACGGCCCAGTAACTGGGGCGTCGGACACACGACGGGACCTCTCAGTATAAACAGGAGAAAACACAGATTTATGCGTAAGCACATATTCATCAGCTAACACAGCGGCAGCAGAGAGAGAGTTTACCTTCTGTTCATTGAAGTATACCACAATACGATCAGGCAAACATCTCTTGAACTCCTCCAACATGATCAGTTCCCTCAGAGCAGCATAATCCACCGCTTTACATGAAGCAACCCACTTAGTGAACATCACTCTCTTCTCCCTGGCGAACTCCACATGTGTCTGATTAAGACCCTTTCTGTGATTCCTAAATTTCTGCCGATAAGCTTCGGGAACTAGCTCGTACACCCTAAGTATGGCACGCTTTACCAGGTCGTAACTTAGACTATCCTCTAGCGAAAGAGCAGCAACCGCCTCCTGAGCTCTCCAGTGAAGTTTACACTGCACTAACAGAGCCCAGGCTTCAGCCGGCCACTGTAGTGCCGCTGCAATGCGTTCAAACGCACCAAAATATGCATCCACTTCAGTCTCACGGAAAACCGGCACTAATGCAATATGTTTTCCTACATTAAAGGCAGGTGGATGAGAAGGAATTGGAAAGCTTTCTCTAGGATTGCCAACGACACCGGATGCGCGCAGTTCGGAGTCTAGCTCCATCTGCCGTATCCGGATCCGGACTTCCTTATCTGCCTCGATTTTCCTTATCTCTAACGGAGCGTCCACACTACAGCTCCAAAAATAGCTTGGAGCTGGGCGTGTCTGGAGCTTGGGGATTTTATTCAAGCAACACGGCCAACAACCAATCACATGAATCTCCCGCCCCCGACATACAAAGCAAAAACCCCCGGGGATTTTATGCGAGCAATATATATATATATAAACTCCCCAAACAGGCGAAAACCTACCAGTTTCACCCACTGTCTCTGCCACCTCCCTCCATGCCTGGTTCCTCCGGTTTGTATCCCGGTAGGTGAAGAGGGTCTGGTCATACAAAACCGGGTGATTCGCTACGGCGATAGTTAGTTTCTCCTCCGACTTTTTTTGAAATATAGAAATGAACGGCGGGATATCTCTCCCAGCTTAGACGCGGTTTGATTGGCTAGCGCTTCAGCTGTCAGATTTTGGGAAACGGGATTTGATTGGCTGGCGCTGGCTACTCCGGCGTCCAGGCGACCAGAAGTTGAACAATGTTCAACTTCTGGTCGCCTGAGACGCCTCGCTCTGCTACCCACAATTCAGTTCGGCGAAAAAGCGCGGCTACGTGACGTCACCCCATTGAAAGTGAATGGGCAGCTTGGAGCAGCTTGGAGCTTTCGACGCTGTAGTGTAGACGGGCCGTAACTGAAACTGCCTGTCTTGCTCCCTGTCTTTAGCTTCCAACTGAAGTTGCCTGTCTTTAGCTTCCAACTGTAGTCGGGCGAGACGGACTTTGAGTTTATTCCCTTCTCACCATCTCATCCACTACCAATGCCTTCAACTCTTTTTTTAACATTTGCCGACTCACCACAAGACTGAAGTGCTGCGCTATCTCCATCAAATTGTCCTTTTTACACCTCATAGGATAGCCAGACCAAGTACGACTCTAAAGTGAAGGATGCTATTCTCGGGTGTACCGCCCACACGTTTTTACAAAATGTATAGCTATAAGAAAACCACCTATAACCCCAGGAATTAATTTAAATATCCCGGACGAGAGCCCCCACGTGTTACGTTTCCTATTGGGCTAGGGGAACCAAAGGGAAGCGACACGACCAGAGTGGAATTGGTAACAATTATAAGTGGTCACCGTTTCAGACGTTGCGAGGGCGGGACAGCCAATTGTATCAGGACTACTGCGCAGCTTATTTAAATATTACACACAGCTGAAAACACTCACAGGCAGATTAATGAGCAGACAGAAACAGCAACCGTAACAGCCTGTGTAAACACAGAGCAGATATGAAAGCACAAGGCGCAACCAGGAAAGTGTATAAAGGATAAGTAAGTAAATTACTACAGGGAATTTGGCAATAAGAAATAAATGGCTCTAATGTCAACGCAGGGTAGGTTCTCAACTACACCAAATAAATGGCACTTGCGTTTACATTCAAATATTGAGAAACGGTGGTATAAATAAGACGGAAGGGGGTGTTGATATGAAAGAAATCCCAGTGGCACAACTGCTGTGACTCTTATCTTCAGGAGCAGGTTGATCTGAACCCAGCCTGCCCACACTTTCGCTGTGATTAACAGCCACATAGCTACAGAATGTTTTGTACCTTGAAATTGGATCGTGGCATTATCAGACAAAGGAAGAAGTATGTTTGTGTAAACACTGTAAAGATGACGGTGTTGTCTTTTTCCCCCCAGAATGAGATCCCTCCATACGAGTCACGTGTCACCACAGCCAAACTGCTCCTTGAATCTGAGGAATTTGAGGTAAAATGATGTGCTTTTTTTTATCTTTGTATGTTTCCTGTTAATAGGGGTACCTGGCATTTGTGTGTGTTTGTGTGCGCATGTGTGGATATGAATGTGCTTCTAGTGAATATCAGTGAAGGTGGAAAGGCCATGCTTGGTCTTTATCCCTTCCAGAGTTCAGTGTCAATAATTGAAGAGTGGTATTTACAGAGAGGGACAGAGGTAAGGGGCAGCACAGGAGGAAGGATGTGAAGAAAGGAAGAAAAAAAAGGAAGGATGCTGTAGTCTAATGAATTGCTGCCATATCTGTGATAGGGCGCACTTCTAGATCACACGTCAATTTCCAGAATGAATGGCCTTGAATCAGTGGCTCCATGCTAAACAGTCATTAAGGCTTCAAGTCATTTTCTGTGAATACTGCGACACCAGCGGTGGTTCAGCTATCTTCTGTTGTGATCCAGTGATTAATTTGTAGTCACTCTTGTTGAGTGGTTTATGGTTATTACAGACAGGAAATGAGAACTTTGTCCATTTTTCCCATCATTCCTGTGTGTGTGTGTGTGTGTGTGTGTGTGTGTGTGTGTGTGTGTGTGTGTGTGTGTGTGTGTGTGTGTGTGTGTGTGTGTGTGTGTGGGTGTGTGTGTTTGTGTGTGTGTGTGTGTGTGTGTGTGTGTGTGTGTGTGTGTGTGTGTGTGTGTGTGTGTGTGTGTGTGTGTGTGTGTGTGTGTGTGTGTGTGTACACACATGCACATGCACGTACATGGGGGAGGTGGGCTGTCATGTGCATCAGTAAAATGCAACGTCTCGGTCCACAGTTTCTGACATGTCATTTGTCTTCATACTCCTTTTGGTGTCATCAAGACCGAAACGCAAACAGCACATATTAGGTGTGTGCTTTATTTTGCTGTATGCATGCACACACAGGCATACACACATCTATGGGCAAGGTTGGACATATTTGCTTTTGGCTATCAGCCATGTGAAAGGTCTGATGGAAATTGAGCTTAAGGATGGGAGTGAAGTAGAAGCCAGTCATTTTCTTTCTCTCTCTCCCAGACTGGGACTTCGCAGAATGAACATACCCTCTTCTCTTTCCTTCCTCTCCTGTCATATACACACACCCTCACTCATTGTTGTGCTATTTATCTCTCCCTATGGACTATAGCTATTCACAACTAAACTCTGTATAAAGTTGTGTGCTTCCTCTGCCACCTTTTTAGCAGGGTGCCAGAGTGCTTCCATTTGCCTGTATTTTTTCAGTTTGTTCTTTCAAACTCAGCCAAGCTTTGAAATTGTGTTTAATGTATAAGCCAAAGAAACATACCGGTATGAGGCATATTTGAGTTTCCTGTTCCTGCCTAGAGAATGTGGTTATTTGTGCTAAATAACAGTTAATTTTAGAATAGCAAAAGTGGTAGGACTACTTTGTTCTTTGCCAAAAAGCATTTGTCTTTCTCTGTTGGAGATTAAGCTCTTTGTCTGATGACTGCAGTTTGGGCTTGTACAGTGACCACCAACTGGCGGCCCGCGGGCCACATCCGGCCTCGTGAGTAAGGTGCAGTACCGGAGTCCAACAGAGAGGCAGCAGCTGCGGGACAGTAGACTGCGTACTGCGAAATCTTCCTTCCCCTGAAGAAGAAGAAGTGATCCATCATCCTTCGTTGTGAAGAGTCTGGTTAATGCGCTCTGCACCACAGCAGTAGCCCCGCTGCGACAGAGTCCAACAGAGAGGCTGGAGCTGCGGGACAGTAGCCTAGAAGCAGGGTTGGGTTGTAACGGAATACATAACGGCGTTACGTAATCAGAATACAAAAATCAAGTAGGCTAACTGTATTCAGCTGGCGTTACATTTGAAAAACGAGTAATCTGATTACAGTTACTTTCGTAAACCTGAAGTGAATACATTTTGGAATACTTATTGGAGGAAAAGTTTCCTCACAAAATGTAATATTCATTACCGGAAGAACTGTGTGCACACTGCACAGCGCTGTAGCAGGTCTGTGAGCGAGAGAGAGATGCAGCGTGTCTGTGAGGCCCCACCCCCGCATGCAGATGAGAGAGAGATCTCTTTTCAAATATATTGAAAGTTAGAAATGGAGATGGTTAGATAAAATGTGCAAGATAACGTTTATGTATCATTTCTTTATTGTCGAAATGATGACATTTCATAACGGGATGAAATCAAAGTGAATGGCCTGCTACTGCTGAATGCATGGGGCAAGTGACTGGAAAAAGTTTCAAAAGTTATTACATCATTTCAGATAATAATAATAATAATAAATAATGATAATTCATTCTATTTAGGGGCGCCTTTCAAAGCACCCAAGGACACCTTACAATGCATAACATATTCCAAGGAAAGGTTTTAAGACGGTACAAAGAATGCAGTCCGGGTGACGTTTTTTCTCTGGGGTGCAGGTGAGAGGGAGCTGTCCAGAATGACACCAAGATGTTGTGTTTGTGCTCTTGATAAGCCATTAAAACAGTAAAATACGTGTCTCCTGTTCACCAAAACATACCCATCTGTTATGGAAAAAGAAAGTATTCCAAAAGTAATCTGAATACTATTTATAAAATTCTGGGCTATATAAAAATCGCTGGCCCGCGATAGTGTCTATTGGTTACATTTCGGCCCTTGGACAAATGTAGTTGGTGATCTCTGGGCTTGTACATTCAGTCCAATTATGTAGTTTGAGCAAATGAGTTATTGCATTTGCCAACATATCTGGCTGTTATATTATTATCTCCATAGTTATTCTGGAAAAATAACTGTATAGCATGATGGAAACGATATATCACAAAATAGATAGTTGTGCGTCTTCTCCAAATAAATCCCTAAAATACTTGTTTTGTATAGAAGTGCAGGACGAGCAGCATCGTATTTGCTGCCGGACAATTAGGTAGTAATTGTCCCTTTTTTTAAATCTCTTAATCCTATAAATCATTTTTCAAACAAGAACACCAACCATTTGCAGTTTTTTCTTTGCTTTTTGTCATTGTGAGTAATAAGTGTTTGGGTTTTGGACCATTGGTTGATCTAAACAATCAGCTTAAACAAGTTTTCAGCAATTAATGTAATCCTAACTTCAAAGACTAGCCATAAAATCATGTTTTAAAAAAAAAGGTTTATCAATCTTTTTTTATTAAACGTACATGTTGCCTGAATTTTTAGCAAAAGTGCTTTGTGACAACTATGCGGGCTTCAGAGTCTACAGTCTTCTCAAGTCACTGTCAAACACACAGACATATACCACACACCCCATCATCATCATCATCACCCCTCACCACTAAGAATTCACATGCCACATAGCAGACAGACAGACGGCCTCCTCTGGCAGCCATTGACGTGTCTGTTCAGAGTAGTCGCACGCAGATGATGGTTAGTTACTCTTCTGGTCGTTGTCACTCTTGTTTGCTTTCATGTAATTCCTTGAATATTTCTATTCTTCAATTTAGCTCACGATGGAGCTTGTACTTTCCAATGTTGCTTGACAGAACTGTTAGCTTTGACATCCCAAGGATTTATTTACTTAAGTTTAGATGTCCCTGTGTGTGCATGTGTTTTTGTGTGGTGTGCATGTGTGTGTGTCTGTGAGTGTGTTTGTGCATGTGTGTATGGGTTTCTGTGTGTTGGAGATACGGTTTGCCCTCGCTTGTAAAGTGATTTGTCTTTCTCCTGTCACTGCTGTGCGCTCTGGTAAAATCATTCTGTTAAACACAATTGCCTGGAGATCACACACACACACACACACACACACACACACACACACACACACACACACACACACACAACAAATTGCCATTATCAATGAGTGGCTTCCAGGATTGTTGCTTTTTTAAATCTGTAAGAGGTCTTTAAATAAAGAGGGCAGCATGTATGTATAGTCTTTACAATGTGTGTTTGTCTTTACAGTGCACTGTTGTTGTTGTTCATGGACCAGTCTTGAATTGTTTATTAAGATCCTTTTTGTGCCCTTCTAATTTTCACACTTTTTCCCTCGTAGTCCCCCTCTCTTCCCCTTATCTCCTCGCGAATATTAATCTTGTTGTTGTTTAGAGCGTGAAGCGGTTTAAAAATCTCTGAATCTTTAATCACTAGCCCCCGGGTTGACCAGTGTAGTTAGGAAGCAGTACAGTTGGAGATGATATATTGGTTATCATTGCTCCCAGATATCTCTTCTTCTATTTTTGTAGCTCCAAAATGGCCTGTCTTATCAGTTGTTTAAAACCCATACAGACCTTTATTCTTATCTGTTATATCTAGTGCCCAGCAGTGTGTGTGTGTGTGTGTGTGTGTGTGTGTGTGTGTGTGTGTGTTAGGTTGTGTGTGATACAGTGAAAGTCAAGTAGATAATTCTGACGCTGGACATGAATCTATTAATCATCAACTGGAATTAGGTGTTTTTGTTTGTGTATTTTTAATCAGTCATTAATTAATTTAATACAATGGGTTTTCAGAAGATAATTGGTCCAGCAATCAATCAACTGACTCCCTGACATCCTCATTTACACACTCTTAATGAGATAATCTCAATTAACCTGGCACTCCCTGGCAACTGACCTCTTTATCGCCACCGGAAGCAAACAGGCTTAATGAAAAGACGAGAGAACTCCAAAGAACGTGAGGGAAAAGAAAACGAGGAAGCTCTCCAGCTAATAAGTCTGCCTTAACAAGAAGCAAGTGCTGCTTGTTGTGTTCACTGCTGTGTGTAGCTTTGTTGTAGTGTGTGACTATGCAGCAGTGTGTCAGTGCGTGCACAGATACGTGCATGTCTTTTATTCTTGCCCTTCACCATGGGTGATTGGCTAACAGTCGCCTCCAACCTGAAGTTGACAAAAATCAATACATCATCACCTCGGGCCTCACAAACACACAAAAACACACACCAACCACAACCACAGCATCCACAAGGAGAGAGGCAGAGCAAAACAAACACACAGCCTCAAGTCCAGGTCTGCTTTCTGTAATAGAAACTTCCCACAGGAACCGACCCAGACAGTGATGCTCGATGGCAAAGGTCACCTCAAATTAAACTCATTTTAGACCTCAAGGAGAGGGACGGGGATGGAAGATAAGAGGGGTCAGGCTGGTATTTAAGTTTATTATGCATCCTTTAGAGTTATACCGGTTTTAAGAATAGATGATATGTTAATGAATGTAAATGGATTAAAAGGGCTATCGAACAGAGCAGCCAAAGTGACTATTGACTGTACGATAAGCACTGGTGATGAGTGTGTCTATCGACAGCCATGTCTGTTGTCTTGTTTGGTATCGAAGTGCTGTGTATGGGACACTGACCTCATAGACACTTATCAAATCCTTTGATCACTCTTGATTGATCGCACTTTCTGGGAGATGCACACACTTTGTGCAATAACGACATGTTTGCCTGTACGTTCATGTCAAGGCTATATTTATGAATATGTACTGATGAATGTGTTAAACCTTTAATGTTATTATGTGTATGATGATATTGTCTGATGATTGTTACATGTTATTGACTCTCTCTCTCTTTGTTTCTCTGTCTTTCTCTGCTTCAGGTGGCAGTAGATGTGTTGGAGGGTCTCCTGGAAGAGGACGATGAAGTCGTCCAGGTAAGCAATGAAATAATTATGGCCCAGCTGTTTTGCCTAGTAAAGAAATGTGGTGATAAGCTTTTATTCATATTTCTTATTTTGTTTGAAAAGGCAGAGTTTACTGCCCCTGAAAGTCAACTCAGAAATCAGAACTGAAGCAGTTTGTCAATCCGTTATTTTTATCAAATGTTTTGATTAATTGGTGTGGTATTTCCGGCCTGTCTATCTCTAGCCTGAATGGTGGCTGACAAGGCCAAACAAGCGCAGCATTTTATATCAGTTGGTCTGGTATTATGCAAACAAATAGCAAGTAAGCTACATCCATGAAGACATAGCAAAGAACCATTACTGTAGGGATGAAAGAGTGGATGAGGTTGATGCAGCTGTGCGGTGACTATAGAAACAAGTCTCAAATCTGCATGTCAAATTAAACGTGAACAACTTCAAGCTCTTAGCAACTGCTTCTACAGCTTCATCAATTTGCCTTAGTGATTATCCAGAGTTAAAGGAAACAAAAGATCACACCTAGCAAGAAAGGTGTTAATACGAACCCAGTGTCAGACCTACTTCAGTCCGACTATCAGGCTAATGTTTCCAGACCAATTGACGACTCTTGAGCAAACTGTGTTTTGGTGATGTGTGTGTGACTTGCCCAGGCACAGGACTAACGGCCCGTCCACACAGCGGCGTGCGTTGTCGCTTGCCGGCGGGCATGTCTGAAGCTAGACCAACAACCAATCACCTGAATCTCCCGCCCCGGACACACAAGCAGCGGTTTGATTGGCTAGAGCTTGTACTGGCATATGATTCGATTGGCTGACGCTTCCATCGAAGCTTCAAAAGTTGAACATTGCTCAACTTTTGCAGCGAGCAAAGCTACGCTTCGCTCCCACAATGCAGTTCGGCGAAGCGTGACATCATCCCATTCAAAGTGAATGGGCTGAAGTGTTGAAGCTTCAACGCAAGCCGCTGTGTGAACGGGCCGTAAGTGACGCCTTTGTTATCCCCTTGCAGGCATTCTCATTATTATAAGACAGTATGGATACTTGTGGGAAGGAGCAAACTTCAACCTGTTCACTAAGTTGCTTCTGCTAAGCCACTGTTTATGTGTGTGCGCACAAAGAAATGTGCACACACCCTTGCATTACTGCTTATTAAAGAGTGATGTAAATGGCAGTACTTTCTGCGCTTTAGTAGGAAGTTTATGCTGTCACTGTCAGTGTGCTCAAATCCCCACTGTCAGTGGCAGATTAAGTGAAGGTGTACCACTGAGTGTCAGATAGAGGAGAACAGCAGTCTCTCTCTCTCTCTCTCTTCCTCCCCCACTCCCCCTCAGGCTCAGCCTCCCACACACACCCCTCAGCTGACAGATTGAGAGCAGTCATCGGGGCGCTGCACTTTCAAACTCACTCCAGAGACTGACACAGCTGTGACACTTGATTTGAGCTGGCCCATAGCCAATCACATATGCATACAGTCACCGCTTGGAATGGTCAGATAGTGTTTTGTCAGATTGTACCACTGGTTTTATGCTGGAGACATACTAGTGATGTCAGGAGTGTATGATGGACACATTTGCCTGCTCCCCCCCTCCTCTCCCCCTCTCTCTTCCCTCTTTTGTCTTACTCTCTTTCTTATTTCCTCTCTTAAGTGCAGGAGATAAATTGTTAGCTCTCGCCTCCGACTTCTTGCTCTTGCGTATCTCAAAGTTGGAGCCTTACTTATAAATTGTTAAGTCTGCACAAACAACTCAGCTGGTTCCTTGCAAATCTTGTTTCAAAGGTATTCAGTTGATTCATGATGCTTTTGTTCTTCCTTCAGCGGCACCATATGGGAACTAAGATGTGCCTTCCCTTTAAAAAGACAATAGCCTCAGTGATTTGATTGACAGACGCAGCGTTTATTTGATTTTGTGTGCTTCTGTGTGGGGTTGTGGTAGGGTAGAGTGAATCCCCTAAAGTTCTTAATTAGCTAACTTTCTCATGTTTTAATTTTGTGTGGATGCACAAGCCACCTTACCACATACACAACTGTTTGTGGTAAACCAGCTTTAAAGAAACATTGGTTTCTCGTTATTAAGGAAGTTCAAATGTGTAAGTGACCTTATTTCACCCTTTCTTAATGTATGCATATTTAAACAACACATTTTCGTGAGGTTCTGCATTCACAGAAAATGTTTTAGTGACATAAATGTCCTACTGCTGGTTCTGCAACATTACTACATTTATCCAGTGCTGCTGCTGTTCTGATAAGTATGGCTGCAGGGGGTAGCCTCCCACTCGGCATGCTCAGTGGCAATTCTGAATTCAGTGTGGTATGCTTGATGTGTTTGTTAGCTAAATGGTTGATTTGGCAGAGGTACAGGTCCCTTCTGCCTCTGCCCTCAATGAATAATGCAAATATTTGTGTCTTGGTGCTTGAGGAACAGTGGGTGGTGAGTGAACTTTGGCCTTCGATGAGAGGCACACACACACACACACACACACACACACACACACACACACACACACACACACACACACACACACACACACACACACACACACACACACACACATCTCCATTTCACTGAGAGTTGAACATGATTGATTTTAGAGGTGAAAGAACAAGCATGACACAGAGTATGTAATTATGTGGGTGAAATAAGAGGTTTGATTACAGAAAAGGCAAGATTATTGTGCTGTTTTTCAGCCTACTAACTAGTTAACATTCTGCCTCCGCGCTGTTTGAGCTCTGTGGAGCAGGGTTAGTGTTATGATTATTTCAAAATGTGCTAGTTTTGAGTTTGTTTTACATCATTTCAGAGAGACAGCAAGCGCATTTCGTGGCATTTGCTGGCAGTGGCAAGTACTTCCGGCAACTGCCACAGAGGCCGCTACTCTGTGGTATCTGTGGCAAGTACTTCCGGCATATGCCACAGATGCCACAACTTGCCGAGGCATCTGCCGCTGCTCAACGGGAGTTGCCACAAGATGCCAGAGTAAGAGAAGGTTTACTGTAGCTGCCACTCGTCTTCCGTGGCAAATGCTGCTATTTAAACCCGTATTTATCGTGTAAAATGTCGCTGTTTAGGCATGACTTTATCAAACTGATCTGTACACAGGACTGATGATCTGTACACAGGGTTGGGTTGTAACGGAATACATGTAACGGCGTTACGTAATCAGAATACAAAAACCAAGTAGCCTAACTGTATTCAGCTCGCGTTACATTTGAAAAACAACTAATCTGATTACAGTTACTTTCGTAAATCTGAAGTGAATACATTTTGGAATACTTATTGGAATTATTGGTGGAAAAGTTTCCTCACAAAATGTAATATTCATTACAGGCAGAACTGTGTGCACAGTGCAGCAGCATGTCTGTGAGGCCCCGCCCCCGCACGCAGATGAGAGAGAGATCTCTTTTTAAATATTGAAAGTTAGAAACGGAGATGGTTCGATAAAACGGCAAGATAACGTTTATGTAGTATTTATTTATTTATTGTCGAAATGATGACATTTCATAACGGGATAAAATCAAAGTGAATGGCCTGCTGCTGCTGAAGGCATGGGGCAAATATAACTGTCCTTTGCCTAATTTATAAAGTAAACCTTAGCATCTCACTAGCAGTGGCAACTGCAATCAGTTACAGCTGCCCTAAGTCTGTAGCCAAGTCTAATAACACCAGTGTACACGTTGCTGTGTCAATACAGATATTTATTTGTTAATTATTTGTCTTTACTAGTCATACACCTGGTTTATCGTAGCAAGCAGTGGAAACTCCCCTCAAGAAGCGACAATTGCCAAGGGCGTTGCAACCCTCACTTGCCAATATTTCATCATAGCAAACCATGCTCCAAGTAAAATTGAATAGAAATGATAATGTATAATCTTTTTGAAAAATAGAGATCGCACATCAGTCCTGTGTACAGATCAGTTCGATAAAGTCATGCCTCAACAGCGACATTTTACACGATAAATACGGGTTTAAATAGCAGCATTTGCCACGGAAGGCGAGTGGCAGCTACAGTAAACCTTCTCTGGCATCTTGTGGCAACTCCCGTTGAGCAGCGGCAGATGCCTCGGCAAGTTGTGGATTATGCCGGAAGTACTTGCCACAGATGCCACGGAGTAGTGGCCTCTGTGGCAGATGCCGGAAGTACTTTCCACTGCCTGCAGATGCCACGAAATGAGCGAGGCCCTACTGTAATTTCATGAGGTGCTAAAATAAGATAAATCAGCCAGTTAAAAGGTTGGTATCTCCCAACTCTACAAGGTGCTCTGTTGAATTGAGTCATGTATGTAGCCAAGGGTTGTTCTTTTGCAACAGAACAGGCTAAAATATTACGAAATATTTGCAAATACATTGAGCTAAGAAAAACTATTGATGAATACAGAGAACTGGTAACAGCCTTTGAGCAGGCGCCCAGGTAACAGAAATGTGTTTATGGGCCCTGGGCCCCTGCCCCTGTCTCTGTGCCTCACGTCCCCCATAACCCGCCTCTCTTTCTCTGTACCTCCCAGGTGTGGTATCTCTCCGGCTGGGTGTGCTACCTCCAGCTGGAGAAAGCCAAAGAACTGCAGGAAAGAGAGGGAAGAGAAGTGACTGAGGAGGAGACAGAGGAGTGGAAGGCATTGCAGGAGGTGGCCAGATCGTACCTGACCAATGCTAAGAAGGTAATGCATGTCATCCAATCTGCCAACGAAACCAACGATTGTTTGTTTTTAATGATGCAGATACAGTAAACTGTAGTTCATCTGATACATATGAATACAACTGAATTTTTTACCATTATTGACCATGTATTAAGTACTTTACTTGAATACACAATTGAGACATTAATACTTTACTTGAGTTTTTCCTTTTCAGGATAATTTGTAGTTCTATTACATTAGATTTCAGAGGAACTGTTAGTAATATTTTACTTCAGTACATTTGTCCGAGAGCCATATGTACTATTTTCTATGGAAGACCTAGATACTTTTAAATGCAGCACTTTAACTCGTTATGTAGTATTCTCAAAAGGCGGTATTGCTACTTTTACCTCAATCACTGCACATAGAAACTGTGGACACAAATAGTAACATCCATTACACTGTCACAATAGGTAATACTCCTGAGAACAATTTATTGTCAGAGAAGGAGAACATGCAGTACTGTTAACATGAGAGGGTTCTAACTAAGCTCCATTGTTACCACAGAAATGTCTTTAAGCACAATCTCAAAGAGGTTTAAATATACCCCTGTCTCTCTCCCATTCCCCCTTGCTTGCACACACGCACGCACGCGCACACACACACACACACACAGAATTTGGTGTGTCTCATTCATTCTGTCATTCTGTCAAGGAGCAATGCCACTATGGGGCCGTGATTCATGTTAGTCTAAAATCCAATAGGCTTGTAAATCAGACAGTGCAGACTGAGGGATGGCAGGCCCCACCCATCTTTTTTTCTTCCCTTTCCCCCCCTGCCACATTGTGTTCCCCTACTGATGAGAAGGGGCAGCAGAGTGGCAATATATTGATGTCTGTTTCTCTGGCCAGCAGTGTAGTGACAAGCCTGTCTAACCAGCATCCAGTGGGAATGTCCACAACTGACACGGGAGTGAGGTGGGCTTTCAGCTGCCAAGAGGGAGAATGGAAGAAACTGTGGGGAAGAAAAATAATAGCACAGAGCGCTTGTAGATTTGAGTTTGCAAGCTTTGTTGTGAGTCTTAAGAAAGAATGAAAAAAAACAACTAGAAAAAGCTGGACTTGAGAAATAGGCACAATTAAGTAGCTAATCATTTTTGCACAGAGAGAAAGAATCCAAAGGAATAAAAAGGTGAAAGACTGACAAAAGCATTGGGTGAGCCGTCAGAGCGTGACAAGGAAACAGCAGAGCTTTTTCTTTGTTGAGTGAGTAAAGCAACAGGCTCAGAATAATGTGAGTGTTAAATGCACAAAGACCTTGAAAAGGTGAAGTGGAATGTGGAAAAGAAAACAGCCCCACTCATGGTTCACTTAATTTCTAATTTCTCCGCTTTCACTCATGTGTGTGCATCTATACATCATGCAGTTGCGATTCTCTCTTGTTTATATCAGAGCTTTGTTTCTGAGCGTCACTGAGTGTTAATTATTAACGATGAGTCAGTCTTCTAGTTAAAATAGGCTCCAACATGTAAATGAGGCCTCAAAGCCCAACGGCTTGTTTTGGCGCCAGTCCACTTCTCTGCATACTTTAGTGTGTGTGTGTGTGTGTGTGTGTGTGTGTGTGTGTGTGTGTGTGTGTGTGTGTGTGTGTGTGTGTGTGTGTGTGTGTGTGTGTGTGTGTGTGTGTGTGTGTGTTGTGTGTGTGTGTGTGTGTGTGTGTGTGTGTGTGTGTGTGTGTGTGTGTGTGTGTGTGTGTGTGTGTGTGTGTGTGTGTGTGTGTGTGTGTGTACTGTGAAAGAGAAAGCATGCGGGTATGCGTAGGAGCACCTTATGTGGATGCACATATTTAATTATGGTTGTGTGTGCCAACTTGCATATCTAATCATTTGTTAAGGAATGTCTTCATTATTCATCTCGTCGGTGATCGATACTTGTGTGCCTCTCTCTCACACACACACACATTTTCAGCTGAGATGCTCGAAAAAGGAATGATGCTTGGATGGCTTGAGAGGACGAGCAAGAAGTGTAAGAGAGGAGCGGAGTGAGAGAATGAGAGGGGGGGCGAGGAAGGGAACAAATTGGATGGTGTGTGTGGGTGTAGTTGGTGAATAGTGGCAAGGGTAAAATCAATAGTAAACCGGACGTGAAATGGAATTTGAGTCTCAGCCAGATAGGGTGCGATTGAAGAAGGATCTGCAGTGTATGCACAGAGGACAGCGTTCTATATGTGTGTAAGCCTGTGTTAGTGTGTGTGAGTGTGTACATGTGCGTGAGTGTGCACAGAGGCAGCTAGGGTAAACGGAGGTCAAAAGCTTTACTTGTTGATGGGGCTGAAAGGGCATCCCATGAGCACAGATTGTGGGTCGGGTTGGTCCAAGGTGTGCTTGTCATGTAATTTTAATGCCTTTCCCTACGAAGGATGTGACTAAAGTGCTAAAGTGTGTGTGTGTGTGTGTGTGTGTGTGTGTGTGTGTGTGTGTGTGTGTGTGTGTGTGTGTGTGTGTGTGTGTGTGTGTGTGTGTGTGTGTGTGTGTGTGTGTGTGGGTGTGTGTGTGTGTGTGTGTGTGTGTGTGTGTGTGTGTGTGTGTGTGTGTGTGTGTGTGTGTGTGTGTGTGTGTGTGTGTGTGTGTGTGTGTGTGTGTGTGTGTGTGTGTGTGCACACGAGAGAGTTTCAGCCCTCTTGAGACTCCAGCAACATGCTCTGCTCACACAGAAGAAAGTCTAATCTCAGCCAGTGTCACGCCCTTGTCAAGAAATATGTGTAGTTTTTCACACAGAGCCAGAGTGAAGTCGGAGCAGGAACATTTATTGGAACACTTTTTATTTTATATAGCTTTTACTAATGAAGAGATGTCCAGTAGTGTTCGGTCTTAAAAAGACTTGGGGAGGTCATGACTCAGGATACAGAGGGACGTTGAAAGGGGGTAAAGCTTTTTGCACTATTCTGTACGTTAGTACATGGAGGCACAATATTAAAAGTATAGAAAGGCTTCTACCTTTTTGATAGGAAGGTAATTTGGATACAAATGTGAAAGTAGTGTGATCGAAGGGAAGTCAAAGACAAAGTGCACAAGGTAATAATAATGGTCAGGAGACAAGCCAGAAGAATGAAGGCTTTAGGAAATTAAATAAAAGGAGAGGTAAAATGAAAGAGGAATTTAATGTGGTGGACAGAATGTGAACAATGATGAAATGATTAGGCTTTCACTACATAACCAGCCTGTCTTTATTCTGAGCTGCAAGAAAGGTTTCTATAAAGAAAGAGGAGTTCGAATCAATTAAGGGATGAAGGGTACATTAGTGCATATTATTACTCTTTTGTCTGATGCATGCTATACAAAAGATAGCATTTACAGATAATCTATGCTGGAACACACTATATTATGCATCCACAGAAATAAAAGACTTGTAGGGTCATACATTAATGAAAGCATAATTTAGATTTTTAAGTTACATGGTGCATTTAAACTTTCTTTCTTACTTTTCCACAAAAAATGGCTATTCCTATCAACCAAGTCTAAAGCCCTTCCAGGCTGCAATATAATGTCCATAAACAGGGTGAGACCTCATTTGGCCCCAGAAGCACTTGCACTCGGTGCATTTTGCAGATTGAGCGAAAGTCATTCGGTTTTGTATTAAAATCCATAGGCCTGTTCAATTCTGTTGCAGAGGATTGGAGCCTTTACTCTCATTATCACAAAGTCAAACTTCCCTGGCTTTTCTCTGCAAGAGTCTTCCCCGTGAATGCTGCCATGTTGATGTATGCCACATCGTGTTTGTAAACTCAGATAACAATCGCATTTAAAGTTTGAAATTGGTTTCCTTGTTTTGAATTATGCCAGTTACCACGTGAACACACAATAGCAAAGGGAAGACCAGATTCATAAGTAGAGAAATACAGTAAGAACAAAAAATCTCCAGGATAAATTGCTTCTGCAACGGGTCCACTCATCTCACATTTTGAGATCAATTACCTTTGACCATGTTTACATCCCTTATGCCAACAGTTTCTCATTGACAGTGTCTGTTTGTCTAATATGTGAAACAGACTTTTTCATTTTGAAACCACATCACATGTGAGTATAAACCAGACTAAAAGTCTACCGCCATGCTTGCGGCTCTTGAGCACTGCAGAGCTTTAGCTAAATGCTAATGTTTACATGCTGATATTTGTGTGTCAGATTTATTGTTGCACTACAGGAGGGTCAGGGGATCATCAAAGTCAGAAGTATTCATGTTCTGGGTAGCTTGAACGTCTGTAAAACATTTCATGGCCATTCATCCAAAAGGTGTTGAGATTTTTCAGTCTGAACAAAAGCAGTGGACCGGCTGACAGATTGACACTGCCACCTCTAGAGCCATGGAGCTAACATGGCTGCAAAAAAAATGTGCGAGTTGTTGCTGAGGACAGAAGTGTCCATGCACCCCTTCGTGTGTAAGTGTAAAATAGTGTGTGCGTTTTCGAGTTGTTCTGGTGGTGGTCAAGTGTGCTTTGGGCTGTGACTTAGGACTCGAAAGTAGAGCAAAGTGGACCATGAAAGAGTTATACAATTACACACACACACCTCCCACTCTAGGCAGCTCTCTGGGCCGTGAAAGTGAGAAGAGAAACATAGGCTGCTGTAAATGAGAAATGCCTGTGTTTTCTTGCGACAGCGGTGCTGATCTCAGCAGCGTTCGGCTCGGAGTGCGTAAAGAATAGCTCCTGTTTGTTTAGCTAGCCGAAAGCATCACAATGAATAATCACATCCTATCCTGCAGGACAATATGCTATTGATTTGTTGGAAATATCACCACGTAGTAATACGATTTCCACTTAGCATTCAGATTCGTAGAACAATGTGTTTTCTTTGTTTTCGAATTCACTTTATTTCTGACACTATTTCTCTTATGCGCATAAAGGACACTCTTAAGACTGTAATGTGCAATAATCCTGAGTATTGAGCTAGGACAAATGTAATGTAAACCCAACTTTTATTCAGACTGCTTGTTGTGAATAAACATCTCCAAGCATTTCTCTCTCTCTGTGTGTGTGTGTGTGTGTGTGTGTGTGTGTGTGTGTGTGTGTGTGTGTGTGTGTGTGTGTGTGTGTGTGTGTGTGTGTGTGTGTGTGTGGGGGTGTGCGTGTGTGTGTGTGTGTGTGTGTGTGTGTGTGTGTGTGTGTGTGTGTGTGTGTGTGTGTGTGTGTGTGTGTGTGTGTGTGTGTGTGTGTGTGTGTGTGTGTGTGTGTGTGTGTGTGTGTGTGTGTGTGTGTGTGTGTGTGTGTGTGTGTGTGTGTGTGTGTGTGTGGCTCTCCCGTGGTATCAGACCCTGTGTCTTGGACCTGGGTCACGCTCTACCTCCCTGGAGCTCAGACCTGGGGAGACGGCATCCACTTAAATACATACACACACACTACAGATTCTTACCCTCCAAATGAGTTCCCATGGGATCGTGTGTCTCCTGTCAGGACCTGCTGTTGCTTAGAGACCAGTCCTGGGGCAAAGCAGTCGCACACACTCTTCTTTACTCTCCTGGCTTCGTTACACTTTTAGTAAGAATGATGGCACTCAGCTGCTTATTGTCCTGAGCTCAAGGGACCGTGTGTGTGTGTGTGTGTGCATGTGTGTTCTGTAATACTAAATGGAATAATATTCATGGAACTTAAAGCCATTCTCTCCCTCCCTCCTTTTCTTCCTAGTTGTATTTCTGAAAAGTAAAGCATAAATTGCTGTTTCAGTCGCCCCCTTTTTATGCACACATAGAAACCCAGTGTTATGCTTTGGTGGTAGCTCCAGTAATTTTATCACCCAACTTCACTTTGAGTTCAGTAATTACACACAAGCAGAGTATTTTACAGAGATAAATTTGCTGGCTGCTTTCAGAACAGAACTTTTTTTTATCTCGCTCTTTCACGGCATATTTCACTGAGATAACGGCTTTGATAGTGTGTGTATGCGTGCACATGTACACCACATAACCATATGTGCTTCAGGATACATTTCCCTGCATGTGTGCGCATGCATGTTGCAGCAGCCAGAGAAAGATAAATGGTCTTTTTGTTTCTTGTGCAGCTGAACGGTGTATCAAATGTGCTGATTTGCCAAATGAAAGACAAAAACTGTTTACCAGTGTTTTGTGAGCCGTGACTGCCTCCGCTGACGGAATGCAGCTGCTGTTGGATATTTCAGGCACTCTAACCAGCACTAGGAGACTTAAAATCTCAGGGCTGCTCACTTCCCTCAACTCCAAGCGGCTGCTTACCGATGCTGTAGTGATGTACTGTTATCTTCGGTGACACAACGGAAGAGCCTCAGGCTGCAGCGACACGAGGACGATCACGGAAACGCACCGAAATCGTTATCAAAAAAGTCTTCCGTCCACACGCAATAGGCACCAGAAACGTGTCCGTCCACACGAGACAGCTCGAACCGCTGGAGACGCTGTAGTACATATGCCGGGCCTGTAAGTGGCGCTGTACTTCTTCCACAAAATATACCAAAAGCAGCAAAGAAGACTTCTCGGCATGCATGGCCATAGATATATATAAACACTAGATGACTCACCCGCGCTGCTGGCCAATGGAGACCGACGTTGCCACTTGGCCGCCATCTTGCTACAGGGAGTTCTCTCATTCATAACATTATGGTTTACTATTTAAATAACCATAGCTTGCTCAATTTTCAACCAATTTTCAAACGGTTTGGTTTTTTATAAACATCAAAGATGTAGTTATGATACTGCATACTTATAATCATGGACTTTCATATGAAAATAACATTAATCAGATAAAGCAATAGCTATACACACACACAAGGTATTTATATTAAATATTTGCCGGTGTATATATTTCCATTTATTTTATTATATTGTTAATATTTAAAATAAATTATAAAATTAAAATACATTTATATTTTATATATAAAAATCGGTCTCATGTTACCACTCTGTAAGCCAAGAGTTGTTAATTTAGCAATGCCTTAGCTTTAAGAACAGGGACACAACTAATGACAATAGCATATGTTGGTATATTATTTAGATATTCACACCTTTATCAGAAGAACCAAACAAACATAAAATGTGCTCACAGACAGGCCAGTTCTGTCTAATTTATCACAATTATTTTTGACATGAGATCTTCATATAGACTGCAGACAGACAGACTGCGGTGATAGAGCATCCGTAGGCTGCACAAAAGTCCGGCATAGTCAGGTACTTCTGTAAACACAAAGCCAGCAAATTCCTGTATCATAATGCAAGATGTTTTTAACAAGCCAAACCACTTGGAAGAAATCATGTGTAACTTAAGTTGTGTTGAAAAGAAAGAGCAGTTCTGCCTCTCCCACTGGTGTAAAGTTGCTGGGTCAACTTTGTAATACTAGGTCTCACTGACAGCCTCTTGTTATTAGCCAGCTAATAAATACAACCACATACACAAAGAAAAGCTGCAATTTCAACATGTCCAAGCATCCTGTATCATAGCCATGCTAATCATGTTTATAATAAACCAAACCGTTTGTAAATCAGTCAAGATTTCAGTGAGTTAAGAGTATTTTTGTGCAGATCACTCACCTTACAACAGCTACCATAACGCGAATCAGAGTAACTGTTAACTGTAGCAAGATGGCGGCCGGTCAGCTACGCTGGAAAATCTCCCATGAGCCATCTAGTGTTTTATATATATCTATGTGCATGGCTGGAGATGGGTCTGTCTGCAGACCGCAGCAAGGAGGCGTTTCCTATAGGGGCGTTTCCTATAGGGGAGTTTCCTAACTTTTTTTATCCAGCTGCTTTTATAAATCCTCGCAGAAGAAGTCATTGTTCTAGTGATGGGAATTCCGGCTCTTCTTGCTGAGCCGGATCATTTGGCTCACCAAGAAGAGCCGGCTCTTTCGGCTCCCAAAGGGCTCTTCAGTTTACCACATATTATACCTTTTAATTAAATAAAATGTAGCGCTGTTTTGACTAATGATTTATATGTGTACAACTATATCACTTAAATTATTCAAGACATCCTTTGTACTAAAGTATTCAAAAGTAAAAATTACATGTTTAATATAAATTATTTGCTGTGGCCAATTGTTTTCATTGCATTTACAGACCCGTGTAACTCTCTGTTACCACCCAATTAATGCATTGACTTGCTTGTAGAACCACGCTACACAAAACAGATGGCAACACCTATAAAAACTATTTAAAAAAAGGGGCTACTGTATCAACCTATATAAAGTATATAAATATAGTTTTTCTCCCTGCAGGAGAGGGGAGTGTGCTTTGAGATCAACTGCTAGGCTGCAGCGGGGAGAAGAGGGGGACAAAAAGTAGGAAGAGAAGTAATCAGAAACCCTCCTTTTTACGCAGCGGTCCAGACATAGGGCATTAGGGCAGGGATATTATTACCTGCTGCTTTAGTTGTTCTGACTGCTAAAATCATCTGTAATTCCTCATTTTAAAGCCGATATTCCGTGGGGTCGGGGGGCTCGGATCCTTGTCACCTTTTTCATGCCTGATGAGTTTGCATCCCTGAAATTAGAAAAGTGCCGGTCAAAGGTCTTCTTTGTTATTTATTGAGCTTGAAAACAAATGAATAACGACTATATTATAATATTAGAATAATACACGGAGGACGGAGCCTCTCTTTTCTCCCCCTCTCCTGTCAGCCCGTCAGTATCCGCGGTCTCATGCAGCTGGCTGATCCAGTAATGAGTGACCCGACAGTAAAAAATAAACATATTTATAATTAGTTTAGGTAGTTTGAGAGGTAATTCAAATAGCTAAGGGTGATGATCTAACTTGAAGTGTGTGTTTTGTTCCGCTCATCGCTCCATCACAGCGGGCGGAGCTGCAGGTTATCATGCAGACCTTCGCGTCTCCTCTCCTGTCCGATTAGACTTCACTCGCGTACATATCCCCGCATTTTTCCACACAAAATTGAAAAAAAAAGTTAACTCGTCTTGACGTGAAGTGATGATGATGCGCGACGTCATCAGCTCGCGCATCACATAAGGTAAACAACACCGTAGAGTGAACGTGTGGAGCTCACACGATGAAAAAATCTAATCCATCTCATTTACCGACGAACATTTCTGCTAAAGACCGGGCAAAGCAGTACCCCGATGTCTTGCATGAAAGTGGGGGGGAACTATTCTGCACCCCGTGCAACTGTGTTGGAGCGTAAGAGAACATCGACGGTGACGACCTACTTTGATTCATTCAAACATTCGAAAATGCTTTCTGTTGCTGCGGACAAGAAAGCCAAACAACTCACGTTCACCGAGGCATCAACCTCCAAAACCCTTTCGAGGGCTACAAGAAACGGAGTGAGTAGCCTACAAGATTGAAGCTGGTCAGATAACGAACGAGTGAGTGTGAGTGTGTGTGTGTGTGTGTGTGTGTGTGTGTGTGTGTGTGTGTGTGTGTGTGTGTGTGTGTGTGTGTGTGTGTGTGTGTGTGTGTGTGTGTGTGTGTGTGTGTGTGTGTGTGTGTGTGTGTGTGTGTGTGTGTGTGTGTGTGTGTGTGTGTGTGTGTGTGTGTGTGTGTGTGTGTGTGTGTGTGTGTGTGTGTGTGTGTGTGTGTGTGTGTGTGTGTGTGTGTGTGTGTGTGTGTGTGTGTGTTTAAAATAGCCCAATTGCTTTTACAATAACTAAACATTGATTGTGTGTAATTGAATAGTAAAGGGGTTTAACGTTAGTGGCAGGTTGTGTGTGAGAGAGAATAAATAAATAAGACAGCCCAATATTTATTTTTTCCGCATATTTCGCAACTTTCCGCATATTTTGCAACTTCCCGCAATTTCACCGCATAAAATCACATAAAACCCCGCATGTTTGATCGCATAATCAAGGATTTTAGCCCGCATAATCAAGGATTTTAGCCCGCATAATCAAGGATTTTAGCCCGCATAATCAAGGATTTTAGCCCGCGTTTTTCTGGAGGGTCTAAATAATGTGCTAATAACGTTATTCTGAGAGTCAGCTGATTATCAAAACAGCGGTCCGGGGTGAAACGCATCAATGACAGCGACCCTCTACCACACAAAATAACATAATTTATACCTACACCTATCATGACAGGGCACCCACAGCCAAGTAGCAATTACAAATGAATTAAGTCGGCACGGCGGCCCGCATTGAAAATGACTTAGGCCTACCTTTGATGATCAAATCACTGAAACAAAGTCCATCCTCCTGTTCTTTTGGATGAAGCACTTCATGGCGAGGTCATGCAGCTGATCCTTTGCCACTTCAATTTATCATTGTAACTCAATCTTGAAAATGACTCGGTTAATAATTTCGCAACGATGTCCTCACTATCACTGAAGTGAGCCATCATGAACGAACTTATGCTAATTATAAATCTATCGATCATAAATCTATCGATTAGATTTATGATTCGAAAATAATAAAAGTAGGGTAGACATGTGGATATTATCCGGCTGAACAAAACGTGCATTTATCTAACAGGTTCGTTTTCCACAGACCTTATTTCGAGCTATTTTCCAAAACCCTATGGAGAAATCCCATTGCTTTCTGTTGAGGGAATCCGAGCGAAGCTTACTTCCGGGTTTTAGGACGCGTCACTGCACCCCTTGCATTGACCTCACAGCGGGCGGAACTTGTCATAAAGTCCGCGAAAATAAAGCCCGCCCATTTAGAGGGAAGATATGATTGGTCAATTGTACTGTCATTTGACATTACTCTCTCATTGAGTTACTCTGTGAATCTACAGAGGGACCAACAAGCCCTCCGGTCTTCACATAACTCGCAGAGATGGCATTTAACCCTTCACATTCCAACAGAAACTGAACAGGCAGATTCGAAGGATTTATTTCTTTGGAAACATTATTTTAAATACAATTAAATCAAGTTATTTTGGTAAAACTAATGAAAAATGTAACAACAAAAAAATATAAAAAATAATATAGACTTTTTTTTTTTTAATGTTTTCAAATATTACACAGAGGGCCTCACAGAGGGCCTAGAGGGCCCTGACGGCTCGCCACTGCTGAGAGTTATTTCCTTCTACATTATGAACGCGCATCTAACCCACGGGACCGCGCTGCCCGGCACGTTCTTGTTACGTGTCCCGACCAATCAGAGCACACTGTGCTCACAGGGAGGGTGGGGCCCGGAGCTATTGGAGCTACAACGAGCCGTTAAAGGCAGAGAGTGAAATTCAGTGAATACACGTAGTTTACAGAGATGCTGTTTGAGAAACCAATGTGAGTTGCGTTTATCTTTACCCATGGATGCACAATAAGAACGGACCCATATCGTCTTACTGCCATCCCACGGAGCTGTAATAATGGATATATTGCACATGTTTGCTGTAATTCATTATCATACTACATGGGCTGTATGATTAAATCTTGTACCGTAAATTTTGTATTAAATAAAGTTAATATTACTTATTATTATTATAAGTATATATTATTATATATGTGTGCAATCATTCTTTCATGCTAAATGAAGCTCTGTTGCTTGGATATCACTCGATCCTGTTACAGCGTAATATAAGTACATAACGATTGATGTGTACATTAGCATAATTACTAGCTAGCCGCTAGCTGCTAACTGCCGCATCATAATAATAATCCAGTACCATGCTGTCATGAACGTGCGGTACTGTTACGTGTACGCAAATTGGTGCTTGATGTGAACGAGCATTTTGGTTAAAGTTGCGCATGCGCTATGAGCGCACATACGGGTACTTCTCAGGCATGCCGGGTAATCTGTGACGTTTCGCTCTCTCAAAAGTTGGGCCATTTTATCATCATGCGCTAATGAGCAACTCTCGAATGAGGCCCCGCCTCCTATGCTGTATCCAGTTCTTATTATACATCCATGGTAATCACGGAGCTGTTTGCCCCCCCAGAGCGTTTCGTCCGCAGATCTACCCACCTTGGGACCTGTTATCGTTTTCTGCGTTTCCGTGTCGGCCTCGTGTGGCCGAACCGTCTATCTGATAGAGAACTGTAACAGATACGACCGTTATCGTCCTCGTGTGGCTGCAGCCTCCGTCAAGAGCTTTTCACTCACCATATCTCATTTCGTGTAATGCCTCTGCAGTATAATTCACTTCATGTTCCCGCTCAACATTTTTGCTGTATAACCTACTTTCTACTTAAAAATGTGCTGGTTTTTTCCACTCTACTTGCCACTCCATTACGCACTTGAATCATCCCTTTTTGTCTTTTTTTCTCTTTCCCCATTTTCTCCAGCTGTACATTAAGCTGCGATGTGATGACCAGCCGATGTCGGAGCATGTGGAACAGCTGCTCGGTGATCTGGGAGGAGAACTAGAGGGAGAGGAGGAAGATCCTTTTTTGGATGAAGACTATGAACCCTGTAGTGATGAGGAGGAGGATGCTGCAGAGGCACCCATGGAACACTGACCACAGCCTCCTTTACTTTTATTCTGTCATTTCCGTCTGCTTCCCTCTAGTGAAATGTTGTAGTGCACTCTCTAAAGTGCCTTTTGTGCTGGTTATCATTTTACACCAGTTTATCAGAGATGGAATTTGAAGTGAGTTTCACAAAAAAAGAGTGGCATTAAAAGCTGCAGTCTTCTAAATCTCTTTCAGTCAGTTGTTTAATGCGTTTGGTGAAATAAGCTCATACTTGACTAATGCTTCCCTTAATCTCCTTGACAGATGTTGATGAAAGAAATTAGTTTTAGAGCTTTACTTCTTACCAGCAGCAAAAGCAAAACACCTCAGAATGCTTTACCTCTTATACACACCCACGCATTGGTTTTTACAAGCAAACACACAGAAACAAAAATGCACAACTTCAGTTTAATTACTTTATCTTTCTTTAATACGATAGCAGCAGTAGTAGCGGTGTTTCCTTCTCAGACTGCAGACAAATGAAATATCTCAACAGGAAGTGGGCTTTATTATAAAACTGTGTCTGCCAACAAACAGTTAATGCTGTCTTTTTTATGTAAGGCTTCTAGTATTGCAAGTTTTTAATGCTATTCAGTTTATTTTCCTGCTTTGGGTTTTTCACCCCTTTTTTGTTCATTGGATTTAACAAGGAAAGACACATACAGTAGAGAGAATTTCACATTAACTTATGCAGCATGTTTCTCTGACTGTTCAAAGTGGCTGGTGGAAGACTCTTTTTTTTCACATTGCAGTATTTAAATTCTCAGACAGGGTAACACCATCAGTAAGTGTAAGGGAACGGCACAATAGTAGACTGATGCTTTTATTTTTCTGTTATGTTTTACAATTCAAGGTTCAAGGCTTTTTATTAGTCATACGTACATACGTGTAGTTATGTCAATGAAAATCTTAGTTCACAGGCTCCTCCAACAGTACAACACAATAAAACAGTAAAAACATTAAAAAAATTGTGAAATGCAATAAGAGTCTATATACAAGTGATTGGAATATGATATATAGATAAATGTGTAAGTTGCAGCCAGATGAATGTTATGGATGTTGTTTCAAAAGTGCAGGTGTTTAATAGTCTTATATGAAGAGCAAGGCTTTTGTACTAGGACAGCTACACAGAAAGATTGACGTTTTAACAATAACATTTTTGAAATATCAACAAGAACAGTAGCTTCAATGCTCCTTGCAAAAATATATTGAACACAAGAGTTGTGGCTTGTCTCAAGCTCTGATATATTTTTGGCGAGTTTTTTTTCTTCATAAACTGACATTTCCTACCCAGATACCTTTTTAGTAGGGAGACCGTGTGTGACTTGCATGCTTTAACACACATATACCACAGAGTCCATGCACCATGCCTGTTAACAAGCGCAACACACCACAGGCACCCACTGCTGCGCGGACCCTTTGAAGAATTTCATAACCGGTAAATGGGAATGTTATCTGAGATCCTGCTCCTGATAGCGCCCCGGCATCAAGCTGAGAGGCCTGTTTGGGAATACAGGGGTTCAGATACCAACATCTGATAATGCGTGTTTGTGTTTAAGGAGCGTAAAAAATAAAGCTCAGGAGAGACAACCGATATGGTTCTGTGTGCGTATATATGCTGCAGAAAATGATAGCTTAATGTGCTATGATGTGTGGTTATTCTCTGACCCGGCTTTGCTCAGAAATATTCTTATACTCTTGTGATGTTTAATGTATGATAATGCACCAGGAGTATGGGCCTAGAGGACTAACTACCTGGAGCGATGCTGTCATCTAGCATTTGGCTTTTTAATTAAAATGTGCTTTGGTGTGTATGTGCGTTTCTACATTGATGTGTACCGTGTGTCCATGTGGCTCATCTGCAGTGCTGTGTGATTAATGACTCCAGGGGTGAGTGAACAACAGCGGTCAACCCTTTCTGGTTATTCTGAGCTGACCCTAGTGAGTGGGCCAGAGTGGACACAATGCCTCGGGTGATCTCAAAATCCTTGGCCATTCTCTCACCTGTACATCAGCCTCAGCTCTGCAGGAATGTTTGCACTTGCTGAGAGAGGGGAGTGCAGTTTCTACACAAGGACACACATTCAATCATGGGGAAAGGACACTCACTGTTTACTTGCATTCTTTCCCGCTCCATGCTGAAAATCGCTTTCTAAGAGGCCAGAATAGCTCTCTGAAAGGCCAAAGCACAGAAATAATAATTGGTGTATAAATACATTGCTAAACCACAGTTCTGCAGTGATGATGGATGTTTTCGTGTTCCAAATGTCCACGAGTTGACAAATACATGCATAAACAAAAAATCATTACGTTGCATAGTGGAGGCTTGAGGTGAATTCATTCATTAAGCAGTTTTTTCTTTCTTTTTTTTTACCTTTATGTCAAACAGTCTTTGGAGACCCGAGCAGAATGTGTTAAGTCTCCAGGGAAACCAACCCATAATTAGCAGGTGTGTGTGTGTGTGGCTCTGTGTTTTTTTTAATAATCGACAGTAATGAGATGAGCGGAGAGGAGAATAATCCTGCATTAACAGCTTAAAAATGCATGTGTTGTCATAACAACATCCTGATTGGTATTTAATCATTTAATTACACACAAACACTCAGTTACCATAAACCAACACATCCTCACTCCCAGGTCGGCCTATGTTGACGTTATGTCAAGTCCCCTGTGTCGGCTTTTTCCAACGCAAGGGGGGGGGGGCCCTTAGCGTCCATTTTCAACGCAAGGGGGGGCCCTTAGCGTCCATTGTCAGCTTTCCGGGATGTCCATATGCTTCTATGGACGCTCATGGAAGCACGGCATTCGTTTGTGTCGGCTGCCCTTAAAGGCAATGTGAGCGTCCATTCTCATTGGATAACGGAGAATTGTACACCCCTTATTCCCCTTTGATTGATTTTACAGTGATATCTGCACTACTCATCGACTAGAAAACACCAGATTATCCTTGTTAATTACACAACATTGATTGGTTTAAATTGTGTGCAATGCTTTTGTATTTTTCCCCTTCGATTCGGAGAAACAAATATTTTTTCGGAGTAAAGGATGGCAGAAGACACTACACTACCCAGAATCCCCAGCTATCGTTTGGACTACACCATGTGCTCTGTTTGACAAACCCCGTGATAGTCCTCAAGCTCTGTGATTGGAGAGTGTGCTCCGAGGGTGACTCCGAGCCTCGAACAGCACTTGAAATAGGATGGAACCACAGCAGACTGTCCAAAACTGGATTTGAACGGGTCCATATGTATAATATCAGTTAAAATAAGTGCTTCAACATAGTTAACATTGCTGGAGGTATGCACAAATATTGATAGATGTCTTGTAATGCACTATTGAGGAACCTGCGACCCAAGTTTTTCATTCAATGCATAACTACACCATAGTTGTGTAGGCCTATATGATATGTCAATAAACCTTAGAACATCTTGAAATCTTGAAAGGGATGTGCAAAATAGTAATTATATACAGTCTTTAATTAACTATTAGTAGAGAATAACGAGTAATGAATATACTTTATAGGGATCCTATTAATATCTAATAATAAAAATAATTAAATTAAATAACATGCTTTAACCACTAGGTGTCCCTTTATATCAGCTGTGCACCTTTATGCTGTAAATACAGCCTATCTACCAATTGGATCAAATATAAAGTCAGCCGAATTAGTGTTGATACTGCAAGGAGACGTATTGTGTGAAAAGAAATGTAAGATGTCGTTTAATGGCTGATATATTTATGATCCACGTCACGTTTTCAGTTCCTCATGTTTGTCTCGAAGTCTTCTCATCAGGGCTCTATAAATACAGAACTACGGCAGATATGTAATATTTAATGTAGACGAACCGTGTATTACAATGCCGTTATGTGATGACTTTCAAAGAGAAAAGCAAGCACACTCGGAATAAAGTATTATTTTATTTTTTTTAAATGTTTTCGGTCTGTTTCCGGTATTTGTTAATGACGATGTGCTCTGAGATGTGAGACTGGAATTGCACAGGGGGAAATAACGTAGGCTATCTTTAGATGCGGATTTTGTTAAACTAATATGTTTGCGCTGTGGTCCAACACTATACGTTGACGGGGAAGGGGGTAGCAATAAAGATAACACCATTAAACAGTTACACAACATAACAGAAATAATATCGATAGCAGCGTCCCTAGCAACCACCTTGGTAACAATGAAAACGTTCTATGCACGCAATTTCCTGAAGTAATCTTCGTAATAACTAGCAAACTAAAGATCATGTACATCCACTGCACACATCATCTGAAATAACAACTCATATTTCTCGCATCAAATGACATCAAAAGGCATTTTAATGGCCAAACTAACTTTAAAATAGGCATTTTACACCCAGAATAAAACGAAGTTCGGCCATGTTTTCTTTTTCTGCAGGGAGACATTTGAAGATCACATGACATAGACGCCAGCCATTGGAATGAATGGTGAAAAAAAACAAACAGAGCACATGGTGTAGTACAAACGATAGCTGGGGATTCTGGGTAGTGTAGTGTCTTCTGCCATCCTTTACTCCGAAAAAATATTTGTTTCTCCGAATCAAAATTTGCCTCTGAACCTTGACAAGTGCATGTTTCAGGCTTATCAATTAACAACAGGAGGGGTCACAAACATAAGACCAGCTGTTAAATAAAGCTCTTCTGACCTTAGCTGGCATGTGTGTATATATATTAATGCTGCCCATTATGGGCATCAAGCAATTTTCACCCATTTATTAATTATATGTTTTAAATGTGAGTGTTTACTATCCCCTAAACCTCCAGGGATGTACACAGTTTAATACTGGCAACTTCTTATTATGGGAAATACGAAAACGTCTTTTAAAACTACAACTCCCAGTAGAGACGTTCCATAGATAGAGAACATGTTGCGAAACAGAATAGCCAGCATGTGTAGTTCTGGGGACAGGGTGGGACGCGGTGGACCCGTTCAAATCCAGTTTTGGACAGTCTGCCGTGCAGTGGCGTAGCCAGGAATTATTGTGTGGGTGGGCCTGGAGAAATGTAGGTGGGCCAGGGGGAGACATTAAGTGTGGGGTCTGAGCTGAAACTTCATTAATGATTGTAATGATTTTTTAATGCACCAATAGAACTTAAGCATAAATTAGCAGTGAAAACAAAAACATAGGCACGGCGGCCTCAGAATGTGTGTAAAACTGACATCCACATAGGGATGGCTATCGTTAAGGCTTTAACGGTATTACTACTTTTATCGATAGCGCTTACGCTTATGCTCCAGGTTCAGTACCAACCACATCATAAAGTACGCGGACGATACAGCAGTGGTGGGACTCATCAGGGACAACAACAAACAGGCCTACAGGGAGGAGGTGAAACATCTGACAGACTGGTGTAACACCAACAACCTGATCCTGAATGTCGATAAAACAAAAGAGATGATTGTCGACTTCAGGAACAAAAAGCACCCACCACTCCACATCAACGGCACAGCAAGTGAAGACTACAGGCAGCACCAAGTTCCTGGGGGTGCATATCACAAGCAGTCTGACCTGGTCCACTCACACTACATCACTATTTAAGAAGGCACAGCAGCGCCTACACTTCCTGCACAGCTCCCCCCTCCCATCCTCACCACGTTCTACAGAGGAACCACAGAGAGCGTGCTGACCAGCGGCATCTCCATCTGGTCGAGAGACTGCAACGCCAAAGACTGGAAGTCTCTGCAGAGAGTGGTCAGGACAGCAGAGAAGATCATCGGAGTTTCTCTCCCTCCCATCAGAGACACCGCTCAGAAACGCTGCCTAACAAAAGCCCAGAACATTTTTAAAGACCCCACTCATCCTCACCATGCTCTGTTCTCCCTGCTGCCCTCCGGCAAGAGGTTCCGCAGCATTAAGAGCAGAACAGCCAGATTCTGCAATAGCTTTTTCCCCAAGCCATCAGACTGCTGAACAGCAAGCAGACCAGTAACATAAAGATTACATTACGCTGTGTAAAGGGCACATATTTGTTATATAGTATGTCTATTTTATTTATATGTATAGTAAGTCTTTATATTTTAAACGCACACTTTATCTTTAATTGTATCAGCACCACGTCACTATTATTTATTTATATGTACAATTTTAGCAAGTTTTTATATTGTCCTGTTCCTGTAAGCCAGTACAACGAAATTTCGTTTTAATAGTACACTCTGTGTCTTGTTGAAATGACAATAAAGTATGTCTATGTCTATGTCTTATCGATCCGGTCCTTTAACATTACTTTTATCGGTTCTTTTGGAGAAAAAAAGAAGGTAAACTAACTAAACAAATTGTGAACAAAACTAACATTGCTTTTTATTTAAATTAAATACATAATATTTCACATCAAAAGAAACAACAATGTTTTAACAAATCATATTAAATAATGTGATGACAGAACTGTAAACAGAATAGCTGAAACTTTAACAAAATAAATAACTCAGTTTCCTCTAATCATTAACCCATGTTTGTATAATGTAGTTAACTCGGTGTGTCGCTGCTAGCAAACATAACACCTGACGTGGAAACGTTCCTCGTGGATGGGGCTACAGAGCTACTAGAAAGACAGTGGAACCCGGTGCATTCCTCCGTCTGGATGTGGAGCACTTTTGCTAAATGTTTAGACAAATTGCTCGTGTTACCGCCCTCACATGATAAACTCTTATTCCACTTTTGATAACGAGTATTGTCCACATAGACACGGCTATAGTTTAACCACACCTCGGAGCGCGTTCTCTCCGCCATCTCCTCCGTGTGTGTGTGTTGCTGCATGTTGTAGCAGCTGCGTGTGTGTAAACTGCCCCGCCCCCTCTCACACAGACGGGGGCGAGATCTCTTAAACGGAGTTGGCGACACTTAAACTGCAATGTAATGTTTGTGTAGCAATAATACATACAACATATATCGGGGGCACAGGTTGTTTATCCTTGACAGTCGCACAATGGGCACACACTGAGTGTTTTCATATTCAGCAAATGTGTACACGCTAAACTGCAGACTTCAAGATGAAATAATACTTTCATTCACTCACGGCAAAAGTTACTTTACTTACTATAAAAACTCACGGTAAAAAAATGCACTCCCTATTCCATTGTCATGAAGGTGGAATCTAACTATATCCAGAATACGTTTTATTGGATCCAGGCAAGAAATATGTTTATTTCTGCTGTAAAGTTGGGCATTTTAACATGGGGGTCTATGGGAATTGCTCCTTTTTGCATCCATCCCCTGTCGGCCACTAGATGAACTGCAGTTTGTGGTACTTCCTTCTGGGCTTCCCGGCTCTGCGCTATGAAGCGCTGATTGGCTGTGGGTGGGCCAGACGTGCATGTGGGTGGGCCCAGGCCCACCCGGGCCCACCCACAGCTACGCCGCTGCTGCCGTGGTTCCATCCCATTTCAAGTGCTGTTCGAGGCTCGGAGTCACCCTCGGAGCACACTCTCCAATCACAGAGCTTGAGGACTATCACGGGGTTTGTCAAACAGAGCACATGGTGTAGTCCAAACGATAGCTGGGGATTCTGGGTAGTGTAGTGTCTTCTGCCATCCTTTACTCCGAAAAAATATTTGTTTCTCCGAATCGAAGGGGAAAATACAAAAGCATTGCACACAATTTAAACCAATCAATGTTGTGTAATTAACAAGGATAATCTGGTGTTTTTTAGTCGATGAGTAGTGCAGATATCACTGTAAAATCAATCGACAGTAAGGGGAATACTTACTTCCGGGTGTACAATTCTCCGTTATCCAATGAGAATGGACGCTCACATTGCCTTTAAGGGCAGCCGACACAAACGAATGCCGTGCTTCCATGAGCGTCAAATCCCGCCGCAGATGGGAATACATTGCAATCAGTTTAAAGCTATTTGCGTCCCTTTATGAAGCTGAAGGAGCCTAGGAGTGTCACAACTGCACGCCATGGACACTGACCAAACGTCGCTCCTGGACGATTATGGAGTGAGAGTGTGTTGACTGTCGAGGACACTAACGTCCTCCCGCCCGACTCGCCGGCTTTGCCCGCCTCTCCCACGGAGGCGGAGGAGCAGCCGCGGCCCCTCAGCGGCCCGCAAGTGCCAGAGGACCTCGGCAAAACAGAGCCTGCCCAGGTATATTTAAAAAAATACCCAACTCGCCTGTACAGTGGGGTAAGGTGCTCATTTTGCAGCTCATGGTTTAAAAACAGAGATTGGCTGGAATATTCATGTGAAAAATATGCCCTCTTCTGCTATGCATGTAGACATTTCAGTTCAAGTAAGTCAGATGCCTTCACCACAACTGGCTACAACAACTGGCGCCATGCTCTTGTACGTCATAAGGGACTGGGAAGGCATGAATCAAGCAAAGAGCACATGAAGTCAGTGGCTTTGTGGAAGGAGAGGCGTGCAAGAAGTGAGACTGGTACTGAGGTTTCCACTCTTGTAAATGCAGCACAACTGGAGAGAAACCGCACCTATGTAGCAGCTATTGTGGACATAATTAAATGTATAGCTGTAACCAGTTGCCTTTCCGTGGCTCTGTTGATGCGTTGGATGCAAGAGGCGAGGGGAGTTGTGGTATTTTTCTAGCAATGATGGAGTACACCCTTCAAAAGGACAAAGAACTTGCTAAGATTTTTAGCACCATCCCGTCCAATGCCACATACACCTCAAATCACATACAAAATGAGATAATTGAACTCATGAGTGTAATCATCACAGGTGAAATAGTAAATGAAATAGGAGAGGCGTGGTACACATTAAAAGTGGATGGCACCAAAGACCCCACTGGGTGCGAAAACATCTCAATTGTGCTTCGCTTGATAAAAGCAACACTGTGAAGGAGAGACTTGTATCAATGGCAACTAGTAAAACATGTGATGCCAAGTCTCTGACTGAACTGGTTTTTTCAAAGTTGAGAGACATTGGGTTATGTACAGACAATGTGCTCAGTCAATCTTACGATGGGGCAAATGTCATGTCTGGAGTACATGGAGGGATGCAGAAAATCCTGCAGGAAGAATTAAAGAGAGAGGTGCCGTATGTGCACTGTTTTAATCACCAGTTGCATCTAGTAGTAATGCATGCCATGTCACCTGACAACACTTTGGAGAACTTTTTTAGTGTATGCAACTCTCTCTACAAGTTCTTCAGGAAGCCTACAGTGGCTGCAGTCTACACAGGAGAGAAGTTGAAGCGTTTGCTTGATCAACGGTGGACAGGCCACCTGGCCACAGTGACGTGATCATGAAATCCTTGAGCACATTGTCCACCTGCTTCGTGAGATTGAAGACAACCAAACCAGTGCTGCAGAGGTGCGAATCGAGTCCACAGGGATTTTGAAGGCCATTACCCAGCCCAGCTTCCAGTTCATTGCCTGCATGATGTATCAAATATTGAGTTTGCTGGATCCTCCCAACACTGCACTCCAAGCTAAATCCACTGACTCTACACTGGTGTCAGACTGGTCCAAAGTGCCCTGGTTATGTGGAGGAACTGAGATGTGACAGTCAGTTTGACACACTTTGGGAGAAATTCACAAAAGACAGAGAGACCATAGAACCTCTTGCAGCAGCCCCTCCGAAGAAACGAGGCAGAGTAATGTCCCACTTGAGAGACTATGTGGTAGACACCACAGTTGGTCACCGTCCGGAAGGATTGGGAGAAAAGAGAGTGTAAAATACTGTATTTCAGTACTCTGGATTCTGTAGTGGGAGAAATGACGGCTAGATTTGGTGAAAGAAACAACAAACTATAGAGGCCCTGTGCACCTTACACCCAGGGAGTGAATATTTCCTGGATGCAAATAAAGTGAGACCACTGCTTGACTTAACAGGGACAGAGATGAAGGAAGCTGAGTTTGCTGTGGCAAGGCAGTTTCTGCAGGAGGAAATGTCCCAATCAGACAAAAACTGGACAACACAGGACATTTTGAGAAGATACTGCGAGCCTCTGGCAGCCATGCCTACTGTGTTAGAAACACTGAAGTTCAGCTTAACCTTTGGTGCATCAACTGCAACATGTGAACATTCCTTCTCAACTCTGAACAATGTGTTCAGTGAACACAGAAGGAGCATGCTGCACAAAAGAAAAGCCTGTCTCATCCAGATCGCTGTTGAAAAGGACCTTACCAAAACGTTCACTGGAGAGTGGAAGGAGAGACTGCTGAGAATATTCAACACAGCTTCCAGGAGGCTACAGCTCTTCTGAGGGTAAGAAATATTGTTGTATCACTTTAGTTATTTTATTGTATCAATGATATATTTATTTTTACATGATTATGTAACCTAAGCTGTTGAAGTTGTTGGCTAATGTAAGTAATGGGGCGAAGCCTGCGAGCTAGTTCAGGCAGTCAACTCGAGCACTTGTGCTGCATTCATACATAACGCCCCTTGCCACTCTACAACCAACCAAACAGAGTCTCCTTAATATGCCGCTCTATTTAACCTGCCAGATCTCTCTCTATGCATTGCTTGCTGCTGCTATTGCCGCAGCTACCTCTACGTCGCTGCTGCTTGCCTGCCCCACCACCACCCCAGCTTCCACCCCAGCTTCCACCTGTAGGCTCGGGGGTTAGTTATGTGATCATCACTCATCGTGCTATGTATATCTGTGGAGTGATGATGCCCGAGCCTAGTCGCCAAACTTAACTATATGCTGCTTCTAATAAACATGTTAAAGAAACACGTGAGTTGTCTGACTGAAATACTATTGTACTGAGTTTATCTATTGAAAATCTAATTATGTACAATTTATTATGGGTTTAACCTTTGACCTCTGACTCTGTCCAATAAGGATCCTGTGCTCCCTGGTGGTTCCAGTGTGCCACTATCTTTGAAGCTCCTACAGGTAAAATTTGACAACATGAGATCTTTTGAGAAAATGGCTGCTACGTTACAATGTGAATGAGAATTAAAAAAATACCTCTCAAATCTTCTGCGACATGTTATTAAAAAGTGGGTTGTGTTGCACTCTAGTCAAAAGTGTTTTTTTTTAGTATAGAATACTGTTCTGTTTTACACCTCACACATATCAAAATCTTATCTCGTATCCCAAGCCTATCAACAAGCTAATGTTGCAGCTGAAATGTTCTCCACGTCACAAAGCCATCTTCACATCATGATGTGATACCAGTTTTCAAGCACATTAAATTCTCTTCCCAGAGTATATGATGGGACCAAGGTGATGATGTACATGGTTTTAATAATACTAAATTAAATGGTACTCATCTGAGTAACTCACTCACTAATAATGAAATACTATATGACAGTAAAACAAGAATTGTTTAAAAGGGGAGTGATTTGTAAAATATCCATAAAGAAAAAGTAAATCTGTTTACAGTTCTGTTTCATATGGGTGTTGAGAGAGGTATCCATAGATCTCTTCATTTTGCTCTCAAAGTGCACCAGATTGATGCTTTCAACTTCAATATTTAAAAAAATATCTTCCCGGGGGAGCATGCCCCCGGACCCCCCTAGAGGAGATGAGGAACCCCCTAGAGGAGGTGAGGACCCCCCTGGAGGTGTTAGGTCCACTCCCCACTTATAAAAATAGCACTTTACCACTGCACCCTCTCTAATCTGAGATGCACCTTGAGTCATTTTGTTCTGGAACCGGGCCTGCACGGCAGAATGTCCAAAACTGGATTTGAACGGGTCCACTGCGTCCCCCCCTCCCCCACCCCGTCCCCAGAACTACACATGCTGGCTATTCTGTTTTTCGCAACATGTTCTCTATCTATGGCACGTCTCTACTGGGAGTTGTAGTTTTAAAAGACGTTTTTCGTATTTCCCATAATAAGAAGTTGCCAGTATTAAACTGTGTACGTCCCTGGAGGTTTAGGGGATAGGAAACACTCACATTTAAAACATATAATTAATAAATGGGTGAAAATTGCTTGTGCCCATAATGGGCAGCATTAATATATATATACACACATGCCAGCTAAGGTCAGAAGAGCTTTATTTAACAGCTGGTCTTATGTGTCTGACCCCTGTTGTTCATTGATGAGCCTGAAACATGCACTTGTCAAGGTTCAGAGGCACATTTTGCAAATATGGCAGTAGCCATCGATCAGCTTAAGATAAGATATACTTTATTGATCCCAAGTTGGAACATTTGCGTTACATCAGCATGTGTAACAGTTAAATATGCAGTGGTGTTTATTTGTAAATCATTTAGTATAATCACACAAATTCTGTGTTTTATATTCAACAATTCTGTGTTCTTTATTTATTGATTGTTCAATACCTGACAAGGCCGGAGATGAAATATCTACATACATCTTATAAGAGTATAATACATTATGTATAATATCAGTTAAAATAAGTGCTTCAACATAGTTAACATTGCTGGAGGTATGCACAAATATTGATAGATGTCTTGTAATGCACTATTGAGGAACCTGCGACCCAAGTTTTTAATTCAATGCATAACTACACCATAGTTGTGTAGGCCTATATGATATGTCAATAAACCTTAGAAAATCTTGAAATCTTGAAAGGGATGTGCAACATAGTCATTATATACAGTCTTTAATTAACTATTAGTAGAGAATAACGAGTAATGAATATACTTTATAGGGATCCTAAAAATAATTAAATTCAATAACATGCTTTAACCACCAGGTGTCCCTTTATATCAGCTGTGCACCTTTATGGTGTAAATACAGCCTATCTACCAATTGGATCAAATATAAAAGTCAGCCGAATTAGTGTTGATACTGCAAGGAGACGTATTGTGTGAAAAGAAATGTAAGATGTTGTTTAATGGCTGATATATTTATGATCCACGTCACGTTTTCAGTTCCTCATGTTTGTCTAGAAGCCTTCTCATCAGGGCTCTATAAATACAGAACTACGGCAGATATGTAATATTTAATGCAGCCGAACCGTGTATTACAATGCCGGTATGTGATGACGTTCAAAGAGAAAAGAAAGCACACATGTGTGCATGTGCTATTCATCCTGTTTTAATGTACGTGTGTCTCGTTGACTTAATTATAGATCAGAATTCAGAGGAGAAAGGAGTTTCTACTGTTTATACACATTCACATGTTCATTTTGAGTAATTATCCTCTTGAAGTCATGCGCAAGCACACAAATGTGCTTCAATGCACGCAAGACATTCTCTCAGCCTCTCAAAGCTGATATGTGGATGTTTTTGAATTAATAACACCTTGTGTTTGAATGCAAGAGAGGTTTAATGGCTATTCAATGATGCTAAATCAATGACAGACAAACGGGACAAAACAACTCCCCTGAATTGAGGATTGACAGGAGCGTCATGCTACTCATCTACATGTCTTTCTTTATGCAGTGGCCGTACATTCAAACTGAATTAACGACATAATGGGAGTGATGGTTATCTGACCCAAGGGTTTCCTGACAACCACTGCAAGAAGCCATGAATAAAGTGACCTTTATCCTTTGCAGTAAAACCATTTCCTGTATACGATGGATTTCTTCGGTAATGGATGCAGTGCGCCTGACCCGGGAAAAGCTCTGCAGCTGATTGATTGACACGAAGGGTTAATATCCACACCCTTGTAGGGGCTTATTGTGATCATTAAAAGGTGATATGGTTAGTCAAAATGGTCCTAATGGAAAAGTGTGTTTTTCCTGTATTCAGTAGGCGGCAAGCGGTCAATATCCAATATGCAATTCATTTGATAGCTTAAAATTAAGAGTGTGTGTGTGTGGGCAGATTTTGTGACAGTGATATCGTCAAAACCGTGAAAGATGCAATCATAAAATGTTACACATATGTAGTTAAGAGCAAAATGAAGGTTGTGATAAAAGATGGCGGTAATACAAGCAAGGGGGGCACAGGGACCATTGCCCCCCCAGAAACTCATTACTTCTCATAATTAACTCTCAGAAAAGTCTTCGTCATCATTGATCGTTTTTTCTGGTCAATAAGGTATTTTAAATTGTCCTGCTGCTTCTTTTGTTTTAGGATTGGATGTGTTCATACATCCTTCTACAAGCACACAGTTTGTATGTGTGTTTGTGTGTTATTTTTGTTTTGTGTGTGGATAATCTTTGGTGGGAACATCTGTCTCTCAGAGATAACATAACTGGGGAATTAGCCATGCTGTCTTACAGCCGAGCATCGCATCTCACTATTACGCCTCCTAAATTATACCCCATTACACCTGTGTGTGTGTGTGTGTGTGTGTGTGTGTGTGTGTGTGTGTGTGTGTGTGTGTGTGTGTGTGTGTGTGTGTGTGTGTGTGTGTGTGTGTGTGTGTGTGTGTGTTTGCCCAGATGACTGTAAGCAATGTGCTGACAGTGTCATGTCCTTGGGGAGACTGCCAAGTTTAAGAATATCACAGAGCCTATACCTTCTCTAATCGCTAAATCCATCGTAGAAGGGAATTCACATACAGTTGCTACTTCTACATACTACAAATTCTACACAAACACGTCTTTTCTCAACAGGGGAGCCAAGCATACAGTAAATGAATACAATGCAACACAAATAGACGTTGTTGTATAGGATAAAGGTGCTTTCTTTCTGGCTCTGAATTATACAGGGTAATATAGTTTTGATGTTAAAGTTCTAAACATCCTGAAGCCACTTTAGCTTTCCCTATATGGCACCGACAGTTACTGCGATGTCTCATGATGCATCAGTGGTGACAGATTAACTCTTTGACGTGTACCTCTTTGGGAGTTTAGAAGCTCACAAAGTCAACAAAGTGATGCATTAACAAGAGACTTCATAAGTAGAATCAGAAATGTGGAATACCACACGGTCAAATGGGATGAGTAAGAGGATGCCTGACTATTCAACTGATGGAAACTAGATTTTTTTAGTTCAGTTTTAAGTGCACTCTTCTATTGAGAGGCTCAATCCCTTTGAACTTTATTTTTGCTTGTAACTTTTGAATGGCATTTGTTGGGTCGGTAGAAGAGTAGAAATATTATCCCTGCTATACTATTCCTCAGAGGCACAGAGATTCAGTAAAAAGATGTAAATTGGAGTGGAACAGCCTGGTACTGTATGTCACCCTCTGCCACGACTCAAGAAAACTTTTAATGAATGTCACTGCGAGAGGAAAGGTGTCGAAAAGGGTTTTCTCTATGTAATAATAATATTACAAAGCAGATTGTGCTTTGAATGTTGCTACTGTGCAGCATTCAAACATATGAAAGAAACGTATGTAGACTCTGAATGAGTGGGATTGAGAGGACGAAGTGTAATGGTGTCTTTTCTTCTGCACAGTGAGAGAACAGCCGGGGGAGCTAAACGCAGCCCCACTGACCTGGTTGAATCAAAGAGAAGGGTAAGAGGCGAGACCACACCAAAATGAAAGAGAGAGCAAGAGATGGGAAGTGTCTCGTTTATACAGAATTGCAATTTGGGTCGATGGATCGCTTCAGTAGCCGTGAGGGGCTCTTTTTTGCTCTATGCAATCTATACCCACAATCTAACAATCAAATGCGGTGCCAACAGAAGTGTTCCTGCTCCAGCAGTGAGCTCTGTGACTGCTGGTGTGTTTGACTGAGTGCCAGCTTTAGGTTTTATACCTCATTAATTCACAAGAGCGATTGACTGAGGAAACTGCTTCTTCTCGATCATAAATCAACCTACACTCCTGCGTGCTTACACACATAGCACATACTGTACATGCACACACACGATAGCAAAAATATGAACACACCAGGGGGCGAATCTCAGGGCTTAGGTAATGATTTAATCAGTCAATGACAGAAAGTATAGTGATATTGTGATTACTAATTTCCACATGACCCCTGTGTGAATAACTCTTGTGTGCTTTTGTGACTTTTTTGCTTTTTAATACAGTGAAGGTCCCAAGCACTTGATATTCATTGGTACATCTGCTTTTATAATAACATTCATGTGAATTTTGTTCAAGTTCTGTAATTGCTTTTACGCTTTCTGTTATATGACTGTTCTCATGCATTTTGCCCTTTAGACTTTATGAGTGATTTTAATTCTTATGAAATGGAAAGACAAGATGGAGTGGGTTGATTTTGTATAATCTCCACAGTTATCAGAATTGGAGGACTGAGAAGTTGTTGAACATCTCTAAAAGATAAGATAAGAGATGAGCAGTTTGGTGTGAGTGAGTGTCAGAGAGAGGGAGAGATAGAGAGGTTTGATGCTGTAACAGCTGCTAATTATTGCTGCTCTATATTCCACACAGTCTGTTTGATCTCCTGGCCTGTGGAGAGAGATAGGGATTCTGTCTCTGTTTCTCACAAACTTGCACATGTGTACTGTATACACACAGATACAAGAGCAAGCTCAGGGGTCACAAGGAGGAGAAAGAGGAATTGTGTTCTAATTACTGAATCTCTGCAGGGGTTGACTTATATTTCTAGCCAACACCTCAGGAATGGGAGTGTATTTTCTTGTTTTTGTCTCTATATTTATGTCACCGCTGGCTGTTGCTCCCCCTGTGGGCTGGGCTGTGTTCACTGATACCATGGAGGGCAAATCAATCCAATCTCTCAAAGCACTCTGGGTAGTCCAAGTCCCTAGACCATCTGGATGCCGCTCTGTTCTCTTCTGTGTTCCTCTCCCCGAGTGCCGGCCGCTGCAGTGATCAACTGTTTGGCAAGCAGCTTTAATACATCCGCGCCTTCACCAACCACCAGGCATGATGCATAGCAACAGTTACTAACCACCATAACCTTTGGAAAGACAAGCAAGAATGAACTTCTGTGTTTCATAAATGATGCAAAAGAGATTTTATTTCTTACCTCACATGTATGTTATCCAAGTAGAGCATGCACTTCAAAAGTTCATGGTGCAGATTAAGAGTCATGAAACTGTGTGGATTGTTCTTGGCTTTGAGCTTTTGGCATCCCCAGTGGAGTGAACTAAATATCAAACTACAGGACATTACATTCAAATGTAAACATTCTAAAATGATGTATCTGTTTGGCATAATAATTACTAATAGCACACTAACATCATATGGTACTTTTTAAAGGGCAGCATCAGCGTGACTAACACAGCAAAAACATTTTCAGACTGATCCATCTACATCTGAGAAATGATGGATACAAAAATGTAAAACATTAATTTGGAAACTTTTATATTAAATAAATTACTCAAAATGTCATTTCCACTTTTTTCTTCCGACACTCTAGGATAGTGTTTTTTCAACCTTGCAAGATGATGATCAGTATAGAAAATGAGAAATAAAAAAACTCTCCTTGGTGGTTATTTTAGTTTACTTTTCCCACATCTCTCTTCTTTATAAGTAAAAGATTGTATAATTGTACACCCTGTGTCATCTAAAACTCAATCCAATTAAACAAGGGGTTGCTGGTACGTTGCTTAAAGTGAAAGGGTCACTGCTACAATCTTCCAAGGATTTAGGGTGCCTGGTTTTGAGGCATGGTAAACCACACAGTATTCATTTTTAATGTTGAGCGTGTTGCACGACCAACATGAATCAGACAGAATAATAAAAAGCATTAAAGCCTGTTTATTTTCACCAAGCTTAACATATCAACATTTTTCATTGCTCTCTCAACAACCGATTTGTTAAATGCTGTGGGGAAAATAATATTTATTTCACATACAAGTATGAAAAGCTGTTTGAAAGTGTTGCATCGCTGGAGTCATTGAGCGTGGAATAAACATTGGACGACTGGACAAGGTTCAATCCACCTTTCATTTTATTGTTTCTAATGTTATTACTCACTGTCAGAATATTTACACTATAGAGACAAAACAGGTGTCAGATATGGAAATAAGCTGTCTTTTCTACTGTGTATGTGCGTCACTCCAGAATTACCTTACACCGTGACACACACACACAAATACAGTATACACCAAGGTTAAAACGGCTGTGCTATTCCCCCCCTGGTCGCTGAAATGTTGTTTATGTTTGTTGAAAGTCACACTCTAACTCAGATAACCTGTATGAAATGGAGATAAGGAGAGAGCATTATCACTCTTTCTTGTCCCTCTGTCCCTGGCATGAAGGATACTTCAAAAGGCAGCTGGTCTGTCTGTGGTTCAGAAGGATAAAGAGAGGATGACACACGCCCAGCTTGTCTTTGAATAGCAGGTGCACCTTTCCCTTTATTCTGGACTTGAATGAGGAATGATGGGAAAAGTAAAGGATCAAAGTCTGTTATCGATGTCTGCTGAAACACAGGAGAGGCTAGATGGAGAAACACATTTGTATTTGAACACAGTCAAAAGTTGGGCCGATTCTGTGTATTCATGAACGCGCGTGTGTGGGGGCATATGCGAAAGGGAGTTGAAGTTCATTCTAGTAAAAGCACTGACACATCCCCATTTCAAATAGCAGGCTTTTGTCCAAATCAAATATTCCCCTTCTTTCTCTCACAACTCTGAGTTGCCAAGAAAGATTAATAAACATGGCAGCCACTCTGGAAAAATCACAACGCCTTCTGTTGAAACCTCACCGGCCACGCTCTGTCCATGAAAGACTGAGGGCTCAACGGTTGCAGCGCCACTTGGGAGAGTGGAGCAAGTGGGTTTGCATGGAAAGTGTGGGACTGTGGGAGAAAAGCGATGGGATGATGGGACAGCAGAATGGAGGGAAACAGGGATGATATAGAGAAGGGAGAGAGGTGAAGGTGATGTGCGTGAGAGGGGTGGAGAGGTGGCAGAGGGTGAGGGAGCTGAGCGGGGTGAGGGTGGATGGCAGGAGATCTTAATGAGGAGGAAGAGGACGATGGGGGCATGGAGAGGGCTGCGTGTTGTAAAATAATATGATGGAGGCTGGACAGAGGGGGGATATTAGGGACCCTCAGAGCCATGGGTTGAGTAAAGTTCTCTTGTGGGGTCACATGTGGAGGGGGGAGTCTGACCTGGAGTCTGTGCTGTGCTTGTGTTTGCAGCGTGTCTGTGTGAAGCGACTGGGTTTGAGGCACTGAAGGGTTGTGCAAGTGTGCAGGTGTATATTGTCCCTCAGAAGTCCCACAGTTCTCTGTCTGTGTTGTTTGTGTGTAGTTTGTCTTTGTGTGTGTATCTTCGCTGTCGTTCGTCTGTTCCAGGATTTTCTGCATGTGCTCTCTTGCCTGCTCTTGCAGGAGGCGATATTTGTCCATCTCCTCTGCAGTAAAGCTGATTGGCGGAGCTGTCTCTCCACCTGTCTGCTTGTCATCAGTCCTAATCTGTGAGAGGCAGAGATTTGGCGTGCTGCTGGGGTTTGACTCAACCATGTCCAGAGGACATTTCTGACTGTTGACAACTGTGCCAGGATTCAGTCCACTGCCCTTAGCCTCATCTCCCTCCTTTCCCTCTTTCTCCTGACTTTTCTCCAGCAGGCCTTTTTTCCTCCTGGCCTTTCTCTGGATTGCAGGTAGTTTGCCTATGAGAGGGAGAAGCAACACCCTGGCTGGTTTCTGTGGCAGAGACTTAGTGGAAAGTCCTGGAAGAGTCGTGTCTGACCTGCTTGTGTTGAGGGCAAGGGCAGAGGGTTCATGGCCAAGTTCAGACTGTGAACTGGGCTCGTTCGGCTGAGAAGCGCTTGTGTCACAATGGTGTGTGCTCAGCACGATGGGAGCAAACGTTGATCTGGAGGGCGAGGAATGAGAAAAGGAGCAAGAAGTAAGGCTGGATGAAGTTAATGGGGGGTTCTCTGCCTTCAGATGGGCTTCAGATGGGGGTCCTGTGGTTCCCGAGGATGTCCTATAGGAGCTTACTTTCAACCCATCCACTGTGACTCCTGAGCAGGTGCTGCTCCGGCTCCACTCCCAGCTCAGTTCGGACATGCTGGTGTTGCTGCAGGGGCTGCAGGAGCGTGGACTGAGGCCTCTGCTGGCCCGTGTGTTGACCCCACTCTGGGGGCTGTTTGTCTGCCTACACGTCCACCACTCAGGGCTGGAGATGGGCCTCGGGCTGGAGCGCCGGGTTCCTGCAGATCTCCACACACAGCCCGGGCTGTCCCTGCTGTCTGCCCCTGTCCTGGAGCCTGACCTGGACCTCTGTGTCCCCCTGTCCTCCCAGCTGTCACTGCTGCCCCAGGTCCATCTGTCCATGCTGCACATGTCCCAGTCTACATCTTCTGTGCTCAGACGTCTGCCTCTCCTGCCCCAGCTGCTGGGAATGGGGCTAAACTTCGCCACCCGATCCCACTCCACTGCTCTGTTTCTCCACTCATTCTTCAACCTGCCCTCCTCACTACCTGCACCATAGCTCTCCCTCATCCACTCCCACTGTTCTGTATCCGAAATCAGATCCAAGTCTCTAAAACCTGAACGCCCTCCTATTCTCCTTCCCCTCCCTGTCTCCTTCCAGACTTCACCATGCCTCGAACTCTTCCTCTTACTATGAATGAATTTCCTGTCCCTGTGGAGGAGTTTTCTCTTTCTCGCAGGGCTGCAACCACAGCTGTTGTCATGGTAACAGCAGTCAATGAAACTCCTGGGGTTGCTATGGTGACCTCCTTCCCAAAACAGCTTTGAGTTACATCCTGGTGAGAAGGGGTGCAAGGAGAAGTGAGACCGCCTGGGAAAAGTCAAAGCATCGCCGTCTCGCTCCCCCTCCCCCTTGTTGTGTCTGTGGGCTGAGTGTCTGCTGAGCTGGGAGACGCTGCAGCGCTCTGCCTGCTCTCTGCCTGCCTGCGACTCAGTGCTGTGAGGCCTCCTCTGCCTGGCAGAGACAGATACTGGCTCGGCTTCACATCTCCCCAGGAGACAGCTGCTCCCTGCTCTCTGCACCCTCCTCATCCTCGCCTCCCCCGTCTCCCTCAGCCTCCTTTTCTTCCCCCAGCTCCCTCCAGCTTCTCCACTCCTCTCCCTGCCAGTGGAGACTGTAGAGACAACACTCCTCACTTTGCACCTTGCTGATTGGCGCTCGTTTGAAGCCTTTTCTGTCTTTCCCCTCTTCCTCTTTCCTAACTTGTGTTTCTTTGTGCTGGCTTTCCTCTTTCTGCGTGACACTTCTGAGACACCCCCGTTCGGCTGTGCAGCGCTGGCACACATTGTCTCACTCCCACACTCACTCCTGGACGGTCTAATGCACATCCTCTGTGTGCCAGGCTGGGTGACAGACTCTAATTTACAGCTCAGGGCTATGATCGCTCTCTCCTTGATCCCTCTCGCACCCCCTAATCTGCCTCCCAGAGGATTCTGGGAGTTTGCGTAAGAGCTGTCACCATGAGAGGGGTCAAATGGATGGGAAGCTTCCCTCACACAGTTCTCCATACTTAGTGCGCATCTCCCTTTTTCTGGTCTTGTTTCTGACAGAGAAATGTTTTTGAACAGGTGTGCTTCTGTCTCTGCGTCAATATGTTGCTCTGCCTTGAAATTATCCGTAGCTTTATGTCTTTGTGCTTTCAGCTTTTGTCTTGTCGGTATCTGTAAACAGGGAGGAGAGCCTGTTGTAAGAATAGCTGGGACACGAAGATCCGATTCATCTGAGCGAGCACACTGATTTTGTTGAGACTCCTGCACATTCTCTGTGAGTTGTTCGGGTTGTTGTGGGTTCAAACTGAGTGGATTGCAACTGTATGAGATGGGTGGTTGCGAGTTGGTGAACTTGAGCAAACTGACAGGCCATCTCAGACGGGTCGAGTCATCTTTCCCCAGCACACACATATACTCACTCTCCTCCCTCCCATCCTCTGCTTCTTGCTTTTTCTCTGTCTCGCTGTTTGTATGTTCAGGGTCCATGTGTTCCAGCTGGGTCTGTGATGGCAAGAAGAGTAAATCATGACTCTGATTATCAGGTATTGCTGTGGAAATAGTCGAGTGTGCTTTTACTATGTCTGTTCTTTCGATCTCTTTCTCCTCCCTGGGAGCTTCTCTGGGGATTGGCACTGTGTCGCTTAGTCTAACAGTGTCAGATCTGGACTCATGCTTTTCACTCTTACTGTGCTTCCCCTCCTCTGCTGCCCCAGTTTCCCTGTCAATATCTTCCATCATCCCCTTTATCCTTTCTTTCATTTCTTCCCTCTTCTCTCTCTCCTCCTCTTCTTCCTCCTCCTCCATGTCCGAGAAGACGGAGGCGGAAGGCTCCAGCCTGGGCCCCCTGCGTGAGAAGCAGAAGGACACCCCGAGCCTGCCTCCCGCTGTCCCCCGCACAGGGAGAGGCAGCTGGGGACACGAGTCCAGGAGAGAGGGGGGGTTCACTGCAGGAGGCTCAGTATTGGATGCTGGATGTGTGATTAGCGGGTACTCTGCTCGAGGAGCGACTGGTGGTATCTGGGGAGGAGATCGCCATGGATCTTCTGGTTGGTGGCTGAGGCTGGGTGTCTTGGGTTGCAGAGGAGGGGGTCTCTGGCTGCGGCTGAATTGTTCAGGTTTGACCTCAGGACTGCGGTCTCTTTGGTTCACTTCTCTGTCTTCTTGATGTCTCACTGTCTTGACTGTACTTCGAAGTCCAGAAGTTTTCACTGGGACTCTGAAACAGAAAGAGAGAAATATTCTTGATTGATTTAATGACATGACTTAAGCTTGGATTTCACTGAATAATACATGTGTAATGTATTGATCTAGCATTCATTTGACAGAAAATCCATCAAATGTTTAATTGATGACATTTTAAAGTACAGTTTTATTCAATCAATCATAAGTTAGTTATGAGTTGCATTCCAACAGTACAGTCATGTACATGATTACGTACAGTACACAGTGATTAGCAAAGTTTTGAATTAAAAATAGCGTAGTTAACATTTGTCAATATATGTATAAGTATTTCAACTTAAGTTCATGGATGTGGTATTTTGTAATTATATATATTCTTAGAAAGAAGATTACAACAAAGTGTAATTATAACAACAAATAAGTATGCTTTTGAGGAAATACAAAAACAAGGAAAGAAACAAAAGGAAGAAACAAACTAAGACAACAGCTGAGGTTTTATATTGGAAGTATATTGGAATAATAGTTATGCCTCTCAAATAATCATCCTCTAATTATATGAAAACACATTTAATTGCACAAGGAATAGGTGCAATCAAGGATTATATGATGTATTGTTATTTTCATCCAATGCTGTGAGCCCAAAGGCAAGTTTAATGTTTGAACTTGTTTTTCTACCATTCATTTTTCTCTTAAACTCATATTAACCTTCCTACGAATCATCCGCTCTCAGAGAGTCGCCAACAATGACTTTTCATGTTGTGTTTACTTCACCTGGGACCTGTCTAGGACAACTGGGTGCTGTGAACCTGTGAATACATCCATCAAATATAAGAACCGTTGACTGGATGAGATGCACTCTAACCCCTCTGGACTCCTGCATCTGGTCATATTACACTCACACACACAAATAAACTCTCCTCCCCTCACCGCTGGGTTTCCTGTTGCAGCTGTGCGAGCTGGTGCAGGCGTCTCAGAGCCTTATCCTGCTTGCGCTGGTCCTTCCATGATTTTGAGGCCACGTTTCGAGCAAACTCCCTGTGCTTCAGTTCCTTCAGCCTCTGCAGGAAGTGGAAATGAAGCATGATAGAGGGAGGGACAGAAAAAGGATGTGAAGGGCACGAAGTAGCAAGGAGCATGAGAGTGGCACAAGAGAAGAGACAGGGAGAGATTAGTTTGAGGAAGCTCCCTGCAGGCAGCTGTCTCTCAAACCACACATCAGTCAGCAGCATTTGCCGATGTTCTCATCCAGAGCTCATGCCCAATTAACTCCATTCAGCCTGGAAGAAAGCATGTTTTCTCCGACACACAGCTTGAGAGCAAACACAACCCAACTGGTGAAAAGCAGATTACAGACGCGGTTGAGATGAGTGACATGATTTAATGACGATGATGCTCTTGAAATTTCAAAAAGGTGCAGCCCTTCCTCAATCATCGCAGCTTGGTCTGAGAGACCTTTGAATACAATGACACCTGCTCTTTAGCTGGAGCGCACCAAAGACATTGATCTGCTACAAAGGATTTTCTACTTATCATTTGCACAATACCATCTAAGACACTGTAAAGCTCAAGGATTTGGGCTGGAAAACTGCTAGAACTGTGCCGAGTATTATTATTATTATTATTAGTAATACTTTTGTGTGTGTGTACAAATGCAAAACACATAATTCAAACACGCCATAGTGTGAGTGATTTTTATGTTGAGAAAACTGGTTGGTCTTCATCCTGCATCATACTGTATAAAAACAATTAGCTCAATTGTTCTGTGTGCGTGCATGTGTGAGTGTGAAACTAAGTGTCTATAGCCATAGGTGTGCCAGTCCTCCCAGGGAAACAATGATTTCTGCTTCTCTCCGGTTTCCTTTTCTGACACACTTTAATCCCTTCTTTATCCATGCTTGGCAGGTGTGTGTGTGTGTGTGTGTGTGTGTGTGTGTGTGTGTGTGTGTGTGTGTGTGTGTGTGTGTGTGTGTGTGTGTGTGTGTGTGTGTGTGTGTGTGTGTGTGTGTGTGTGTGTGTGTGTGTGTGTGTGTGTGTGTGTGTGTGTGTGCATGATGGTGTGTTTCTATGTATCTGTGTGTGTCTGAAAGGCTGAGGACGGACTAAGGAGTTTGAGGATAGCTGCAGTATGGAGTGTTACTATCCCTCCTATATGTCTGGTTTTACAGTCTGTCGCTTCACATTTGAGCTATAACTGAGTGTGCAATTTACCAGCTGTTTATGTATTTGTAAATGTATTCAGTAGTATAATTTGCAAAAGGATTACACCACTCTTACTTTAGATTATGTTACGCTAGTATCCACCCATACAGAGTGTATCAACACACACGCACGCACGCACGCACGCACGCACGCACGCACGCACGCACGCACGCACACACACACACACACACACACACACACACACACACACACACACACACACACACACACACACACACACACACACACACACACACACACACACACACACACACACACACACACACACACACACACACACACATTAGATTAGCCCCTTAGACATCAGATTTATTTATACACTCACTCTCTTTTACACCAAGATCTTATGCTGGAGCTGACAGTCGTCAGGTTAATCTCTGCTGAGTCTTACACAATCACCTGTCTTTCTACATTATTGGTTGATGCTTAACATCCCACTGTCAGCTCACTGAATGCAGCATTCAGTATTTGCCTACGAAGCAGCACATGTGGGTTTGCATCAGTCAAACATGTCTTACAGTATAGGTGCTAACGTGTGTTAGTTAGTGTGCGATAAGGAGCTCCGAGGTGCTTTGATGCCACACTCATTCTATGGGAAATATTAATCATGTTCAAGCAGAAAGGCATACATAATGAACGACTGCGGAAAGAGGAGGAAGAAGGGGAGGGGGAAAGATCAGAGTCCTTGTACTGTAGCTCCATGACAATCACTGGGAGAGACAGAGAGAGCAGTCTATAATACATGGAATATATGAAGATGAATTATTCCTCCTTCTTCTTGCATTCACAATCTGCCAGGTTATTGTTCTCTCTTAAAAACGTGTCCCACTGCAGGCAAACCTGTAGCTATATTTAGAGCCAAACAAAATATTGCATGCAGAATTTTCTCTGAGAACACAGGGTAGAGATATTTCCGTTCCCCACTTTAAAGCGGATACTTTTGTCTTCAAAGATGATGTCATGTCCCAACAGCAGGGAGCAGTAATACTCCTGCTCCCCAACATGCCAGTCTAGCTATGTGCCGTGAAGCTCAATCCGTCTGTCAAAGCCCCGATCAATATTCCTTTAGATGTGTTAAGAAGTGCTCAGGCTGAGGCAACTATGGATAAGTCAGAGTTGATTCGTATCCACTAGGGCCTTAGCATGAGGAATGATGTATTCTTTAGCATATGAGAGGCCATGCTAATCGACTGATTGCTTTATTTAAAAGTAAGTGTAATTCTCTTGTAATGAGCAATTGTATGTATTCAGCAGTAAATGCTGATAAAGCACCGCATTCAGACATGTTTATCCCTGAATCGATGACAAGGAGAGGAGACAGAGCAAACGCAATCAGCTTCCATTCTCCAAAGCCAATACTCCTGCAGGGAAGCTGTCATCAGCCTGAATTTCATCTGTTGTCTGCTCAGTAGGCAGTGTGTGCATGCATGTCCATATATGTGTGTGTGTGTGTGTGTTCCTACAATGCCTGTGGCTACTGTCAGCTCAGTGCCTCATGCAGCTCGTTTCATGTGCCCGCCGCTGGCTAAAACAAAGCATTAACATTGGCCTGCAGTTCCTACGATTCATTTACAAAGAACAATGACAGTGAAGGAACAGTCTTGTTTAATGTTTATTTCATGTTGCACCGCGTGGGTGTTTAGAAGTGGGAAGTGGCATGCCTTGGTTGAGTGATTGCTTGTGTTTTGCGGACAAGTGTGTACACAGGGAAGTGCATGTCTGTATGTTTTTGTGTGTGAGTGTATGCTTGGCAGAACAACAGATAGCTGTAGGAGAGTGTGCTATCAGCAGAACCTTCAGCTTGTTAGTCCAGAGTGAAGGTTGTGTGTGAAAATGGATGTGAAAGCAGAGATCACAGGAGCAAACCTGCTTCCGGGCCTTTCCCTAATGGTCCATTGCTCTCATCTTGTCTAAACTGGAATAATAGCATAATACTTGAGCTATGACTAATAGCTCCATGTTTTATTTGGTACAGAATATCTATTTTTCTCTTTGGAGGAAGTACAAATTGTGTGTAGTAGCATCCTTATGTACCAGTTACATATAAATCAAGTGCTGTAAATCTTAATTAGAGAAACTAAAATACGACTTGAGGACCTATTTCTAGTCCTCAAGTCAATTTTATTTACAGTACGTATTTATTTATTGTAACTATATTATTCACTTACTTGTTTAACTACATAGTACCAATATTTCTGATTCAATTATCTATTTGGTCCCCTGGGACTATTAGTTTAAAAACATACTTAACATTGTTTTATCAACCTGATATGGTCTTACTTATCCTGATTCTATGAGAATGACTTTGCTATAATAATTTAAAGGTGGGACTACATATGTTATACTTGTCTATATATAAGTCAGAAGGGGGGGGAAAGGAAGTATATTTGACTTTGTAATTATAACTACTCTTAGAGCAGTTGGGTCTTTGAGAACCCAAAACTAAATTCAAAGTCAACTAAACATAAAGGTTGACACGTTCTTATTACTCTATATTGTGTATATTTATGTAGTAACTCCTTTTCTTTTTTAAGCCTGATATTATACACTTTATAGTTTATATAATTCTGTTGGCTACACTGACCTAAATTGCCCTGTATTGATCAAAAAAAGTTTATTCTAATATATCAGCCAGCTAAAATCGAAATATGAAATATAAATGCAGCACCACAGTGTGTGTGTAAGTACATTTTATGTGTGAGTATCTTCCTCGAGTTAAGCGGTTCCACCTCTGTGTGTGTATTTGTGAGAGATGATGCAGTTGCCACACTCCTACTGTTACCTGCGGCAAAACTGTACCCGATGGGCAGATTGACATTGAAATGTAAAATAGCGTTCCGTCAACACGCATAATGTTGACAAACCGAAAAATCCATGACAGGAGATCATAAAAAAAGTCTGCTTTTGTGCTGTTAAAAAGTATGTGTGTGTGTGTAGCTGCAGTGCCGGTGTAGCACATGAAGGCCTACCTGTTTGTGTGCATGGTCGTAGGAGTTGATGTGGTTATCAAACTCCTGGTGTCTGAGGTACTGCTTGTCACACAGCTCACAGTAGAAAATAGCCTTCAGATCCTCCACTGAGCAGCCCAAAGCTCTCTCGGCACACTCCTGGAGAAGGAGAGAGGCGTAGAGAACGAGTGAGTGCGTTGGAAAGATAGGGGGATAGAATTGAGAAAGGCAAAAACAGACAGAGACATTAAGGGTTAGAGGGGCAAAGATAGGAAGCAAGAGCAGTGGGGGGTGGGAGGATGGTTGAAAGAATGGCAGATTGTTAGCGATTTAGAGCAAATCTGCATCCCAGAGACATCAGCAGTAAGTAATAGCCTCTACATGTGCTCCGCATAAAACTGTTAAACGGCTTCCCATTAAAGTATGCTGCCTTTTCTGCTGCTGATGGCTGTTGGACAAAGGCACTGAATCCCTGTGTTCATGGCAACTTGAGCCTGGGGACACATTTAATGCAGCCAGTGTAATAGAAACCTGCGTATGTACTATAATGGCAAATAGTCTGAGTCTGACTGCAAATAAAGTGGCAATTGTAGCCGACAGACAGAAAAACAGAGCATCTGAAATGCACAACTTAGTCGTTTGTACTTTGGCTAAACTGTGCATGTGAAATTTCCGGACAAGAACACACACACACACACACACACACACACACACACACACACACACACACACACACACACACACACACACACACACACACACACACACACACACACACACACACACACACACACACACACACACACACACACACACACACACACACACACACACACCCCTCTATTAAGGCGTGTAAATAGAGCATGGATGGGCAAATACACACGCTCTACGCAAATGGCTCATGGACCTTAGGGAAAGAAAAAAAATCTGCATCCTCCATCCAGAGGACTTTTTTATTTATATATTTTGTTCCGAGGACATGCACTATGTTGTGTACAATACTGTAGATGTGTGCTTGCATCTGTGTGTGTGCGCGTGTGTTCAGGGGTGTGTGTGCATTCATGCCATGCTCTGCTACAGAATGTAATTTCCCTGAGGCTGGGGGCTGCCAATAAACACTATTGAATTCTGTTCTACACTGACATGATGGGAATTTAATTTGAGGTTGTCACTTCTTTCTCTCACTCTCTATCCTCCTATGCTTCTTTCCTTCCCTCAGTCCATCTCGTGGCTTGTTGTCCCTCTCTTTGCCATCTCTTGTGTTGTCTCGGCCTTTTTCCCCGATACTTCTCTAAATCGCTCTTTTCCTCCTTTCGCTTATCTCCTTATATCCCCTTAGCCTTTTTTTCCCTGCGTTGCTCCTGTTCTGTTTGGTGAGCCCCGGGTCATGCAGTGACAGAGTCTATTGGCCCCAATTTGCTTCGGTAATATGCCTGCACATAGGAACAGAGGTGAGAGGAAAAGAGAGGGAGGATAGCAACGCAGGAGAGAGGAGAAATGACCCTGCCTGCCCTCGCAGAAACAAACACACACACACACACACACACACACACACACACACACACACACACACACACACACACACACACACACACACACACACACACACACACACACACACACACACACACACACACACACACACACACACACACACACACACACACACACACACACACACACACACACACACACACACACACACACAGGCAGGGGAAAGTCCTTCCTTAACACTTTCCATCTAGCTTTGGGTGAAGAGGCTGAATGAACCATCAAGCTGTCAGGACTCCCATTTACTGAAATCAACAGAAAGGTAACTAATATACATTGATCCTGTGTTCCTCTGTGTGTGCGTGAGTGCATATGTGTGTGTGTGTCTGTGTGTGTCTGTGTGCGCCGCGGTATCGACCTGCCTTGCAGGCTTAAGTCACGACCAGGAAATGATCCAATCACCCCGAGCAGCTTTCGTTCGAGTGCTGCCAGGGTGATGAGATTGAGATAATGAATGCTGCGTATTTGTCCACCTCTGGGCTTGTGCATGGTTATATAGTAGCATGTGTACGTGTGCATGTCTCCATATACTCATTTGTGTGTACATGGGTGTATTTCTGTCTGCTCTTGGCTTTGTACCCTCCAGCCGTTTCTTCTCACCTCTCTGTGTTCTGTCAGGGTAATTATTTTGAAGAGGGAAAATGTTATACGCAAAGAGGGGTGTACGTACATGACAAAAGGTGTGAATGCATAAAAGCAGAACATGTGTGTGTGTGTGTGTGTGTGTGAACTTAGGAGCGATTTATTTATGTCCAAGAAATCCTCACATGCCATTGTCCATTCTCCTCACACATCCTTCATTTGCCTTGAATGTATATGTATTTTGCTTTTATGTACCAACACAGTTACAGAATTATATTTATGGACAGACACATTTATGCATGCCCGGTCACACACAGTCTGCCATCCTGATATACCCGTGCTAAATTAACCTAGACCTCAATTTACCTCATCATAACTCTGTTTGCAGAGAAAGCAGCAGTGATATCCGCAGACCTGAACGGACAGTGATTGTTTGCATGATTATGTGTGTGAGTGTTTGTGCGAGGCTATGAATGTAAATTAGTTTTCATGCATTTCTTTTCTCTTTTCACTTATCGTCAATTTGTGGGGAAAGAGCCGTATTATTCCTCTTCATAGCTGAAATTATACCACAAATAAGAGTTGTTATGAACCATAACCGGAGTTTCAGGCACACATACACATGTAATTCAATATCTCGTGCTTTTGTGGAAATGAACAAGTCACGCTTAAAGTGTTTTACACACGGGGTGTGTCAGCGTTTGAAACTGTGTACACTGGAAAGTAATGAGATAAAATGAATTCATGAGAAACTCTTCAGAAAAAAAAAGAGTCTCTTGAGGGACCTCTGGGGGATTTGCAGATTAAAGCTGTGGAGGCAGTTCCCTGATGCAACCCCTCTGTCGCTGCCATTTCCCCCATTCAAACTGCCCGTTTTTGTAATGTCTAACTATTGCAGCATATTAAATAAAAACGGCACCATGGATTAGAGTCTTCACACTGTACAGAGACTTCAGATAAGCATAACTATAAGCTTTTCAGATGTTTTAGTCAGGTGTTCTTGACCTTCAAGACTGCTGATGGTGCGCAGAAAATCAGAGGCACCTTAGATAATATTCTTATCACTATCATAACTTAACTTACTAAC
>NC_047518.2:26948501-26956264 GCF_902827115.2 Pseudochaenichthys georgianus
TTGTTTCTAGACAGTAGAAATACCACTATAACCCACACATTGCCAGGCAAACAAATGTATTAAAGTGCACCTATCATGCTATTTGTAGGCAATAGCATAGGTCTCAGATATATACAAAAATATAAAAAACATGTCTATGAAGTGTTTTGCCAAAAATACCAAACAGATCACCCATTCTAGCCATGCCTCATATCCCTCTATATCACTTCCTGTTTCAAAAGTGCTGATTTGGGGTATAAAGCTTTACAAAATTGATAAAAAAGGGGGCTGAGCTCATGCGGGAGATGCTACCGGCAGATACTGCCGTGATGAAACGCCATATCATGGATTATCAAGGATTATTTCTGAAACAGTATGGAGCTCAAAGGCTTTCTCTCTCGCCGGTTATACCACAAGGTGAGTTCCTTTTTATTTCCTGCTTCTTCACACACATGCTCTCCAGTACAGGTTAGCTCTGAGTGTTAGCGATGCTAATGTAAACATGCACCGACCATATCACGTCCAAAACAGTCGGGCATTGTTTCTGATATCAACATTTCTGATAGGGCCGTGGGTGTAAAGCCAGCCTACATTTCTGATATTACGTCAAATCTGGATCAGCTCCGTTGTAGCCCCGTTTTTAGAGATCTGGGTATATGGAGGAAAAGAGAGAGGGTTTTATTTTCTGACGCTGCGTGAGTTCCCTGACAAACCGGGGACACATATTTATGTATAAAAGACATAAAAAGTGCATTTTGCATGATAGGTCCCCTTTAAATTAGGTTTCAAATCATTATCTCAGTTTCTCTCTATCACTTGAAGCCTTCTGCGTTAGTGTATCAGTGTATTCAGCAGCAGAACGGCCTATTCTGTGCAATCCCGAACATGAAAGCCTTGATCCTATGTCAACAATTTCCAATGAAATTTGTTCATATGCATTCAAATTCCTCCGCCACTTTGATCTATAAATGCAACATGCCTCTCGACTTCTTTCAGTCGTAGTTATAATCATACATTTGGCATACAAGTGGGAAGAAATTATGATCTGAACATCAAGCTGAGGATGAAATCCGAGTTTCTTTATTCAGAAGGAGGCCCCTCGGTCTCTGCTAGGCCGGGAATAATTCCTGGGCTTCTGCTCAACCATGAGGTGCTGGTTCACAGCCTCTCTTTCAGTGAGTCATCTGTCCTCCAGAGAAGAGATAATTAATTTGTCTGAGCTGCTCTTAACCCCGGCCCGGTGTGTCAGCGGTGGAGACACATGCAGGCATTCAAGCACACAGGTGCAAATGTGTGTAACGTGCACACCCACATGTGCATGCAGGCACATACAGTACGCACTGGGATTTAATGGAGCTATAATTGTATCCCCACATCTGTTCCTACAGTAGCACAGAAGCATACATCCAGGTAGAGTACAGAATAAGAAGCAGCCAGCGAGTCAAATGCAGGTTATTGAAGAACAGAAACACTGACCAGCAAATAAAGCATGCCCTCTCTTTTCTTTCATTCCTTCAAGGATTTTTCTGCAATATTGCTACTGCAATAAAACCCCTGTTGCCTGGACACACACATTCCTATACTGGGATACTGTACACCCACCCACACACACCCACCCACCCACACACACACACACACACACACACACACACACACACACACACACACACACACACACACACACACACACACACACACACACACACACACACACACACACACACACACACACACACACACACACACACACACACACACACACACACACACACGCACGCACGCACGCACGCACGCACGCACACACACACACACAAAGATTCAAAGGCCTAAACAGTTGAACCATTGACCTGCTAAAAAATGAATGGGCTGGAGAGATGAGACGAAAAGCAATAGGAGAGGGAGATAAAAGGAGTGTCAGGGAGGGAGGGAGGGAGGGGAGCGGTTTGGAGCAAAGGTAGCGCCTAGAGAAATGGATGGAGGAAGAGACAGACAGGCAGTGGCAAATGATTAAAAGAAGGCAGAGACAAAGGATGCAGAGTCCAGAAAAATAAAAACCAAATCTTGAATGAGACATGACATTCTAATGACTTTGAAACAGAAACGCTCTCATCTCTTTACCAAACACCTTTCGTCTTGCTATCCGCCATTTGTTTGGGAGGGGGGAAACATGATATTCTTTTTGTAACTATGATTGAGGTTTCTGTGCAAATCATCTTGATTTGAGCGTGTCTTTCAGTTTCTACATGTGCTGCTTTTCTAGATGGTTCATCAAATATCCTGTAATTATCAAACATTCACTAATTGTATGTGAGTGTGTGTGTTTACGTGCTGGTGTGTCTCCAGGTAATTATCTAATGCTGCAATCACTAATTACCACACAGACAAACATCTGCCCCGAGGTAATATACAACATGAGAGGTTGGCCATCTGTTGTGTCCGCTTGCCACATGCAGCGGTGTATGATAACTTGAGTGTCAAACACAACATACATAGCATTTAACACCAGAATGCACTTTACAAACATTATGATGAACATGTTAAATCAACAGAAGCAGACAAACTATTATGGAACACTCTCAGCCTACACTACTCTTCAAATGTGCTCACACACACCCACCCACTCAGAGCTCATACAGGTCAGCTTTGCAGCACAGACGTGCAGGTCTTTATACCGCGGTAGCCGATTTGAGCTCTCAGGCATCAGACCCAAACACAAATAAATAAATGCTTCCAATTCATAAACCAGGTTCTCAAGTATAACATAACTTTAAGTCCAAATGAAAGGGTGTAAATGTGCGAAAACGCAAGTCCTCTGTGGAAACATCCTCCATTATTTGATTGATACCATTTGAAACTTGAAATCCTGCAATTCAGGGTTGTTTGTAGTAAGCAGCAGGTCAACACACACAGATTAAGAGCGAGTCAGTTGTCAGTAAATTGAATAAAGCTCATCTTCATCAGAGGTGAACAAGCACTACAAAGCTAGCGAGCACACTCGAGCAGAAGCACAGCGAGACAGAGATGAATGCGCTCGTATCACATCCCGCGACTCCCTCTTGTCCATCTGTCCTGAGGGCGTGCTGCGCTGTTGTTCAGAGACTGGCAGGTTACGTCACCTCAAACAACGGGTTCATTTACAAGTTATACAACCCAGCACCGATAAACAGGGAGGAAACTGAGCTGGTAAAATAGAAAAGAGACAACGATCAACATAAGCTGAAAATAAGTTTTGAAAAGTCAGAAAACACTCAGGCAACAGAGCTCAGATATCCTCTGGGGAACCCTCCTGGTTATCAAGTAGAAGATATTATGCTATAAAGGACTGATGTATTAATTAGCTAAATGAAATGTCAATAAAGGCTTCAGAGAGGGTTAAAATCAATGCCAACTGTCTGACTCTCCCCTTTACCCTCCTCTTTCTCGTCATCCTATCTCACCCATCCGTCCCAATTATCCCCCCTTCTCCCCAACACACACCCAAGCACACACTCTATCCGGAGTGTTGAGTGTAAACTGTGATGAAAGACATTAGCGGTGATCAGTGGGAGCACTTTGCAGTGGTCAGCAGGAATGGTCCAGCCATAGGACTTTAGTATTCAGCAGCACTCACCTGCTCACTCTCAAACGGTTCCACTAGGGCCTGATGGCTGACTCAGTGTGTGTGTGTGTGTGTGTGTGTGTGTGTGTGTGTGTGTGTGTGTGTGTGTGTGTGTGTGTGTGTGTGTGTGTGTGTGTGTGTGTGTGTGCGTGTGTGTGTGCCTCCACATTACACTCTACGAATGATTTTGAGGGACTGCAGCATGAGGGGCGTTGACTAAATAGCTTTTCTGACGATCTAAGACTCAATAACTCTAGAGCAGCTTTTAAGCCTGTTTCGCAAACACCTTTTTTTATCTAAAACTAACATTTAACATTCTTTCTGAAATTAGTTGAACTCCATAAATGTCAATATGCTATAACCAGCTTGTTGTTCCCCCAGGAGTTCTTTGATGGTGAGTGTGTTTCATTTATTATTATGATCATCATTAGCAGCGCACAATGATTCCTTGGTATCGCGTTTATACCATGAGCCAACTGGCAAGCCAAATGGTGAGCCAGTTGGCTCATCTCACCTCTGTCCCCTCATGATGGCTTAATATCTGCAGCTAAGTACTTGACTCAATCCAAACATGGCCGTGTTTTTGTGCAGCTAAATACTTGTTTCAAGATAATTGTTTAGGGCATATGTTTAAATGCCACCTCATTTACATAAACACTGTTCAGCTCCCTGCGGAATCAATGAAAACACAAGGGTGCAAACGCAGTGCCACACACACACACACACACACACACACACACACACACACACACACACACACACACACACACACACACACACACACACACACACACACACACACACACACACACACACACACACACACACACACACACACACACACACACACACACACACACACACACACACACACACACACACACACACACACACACACACACACACACACACACACACACACACACATATGCGGCAGCACATTCACACTCACTTTGACACTGCTGTATGGCCTGCGATTCATCTGTTTTGTGGAACGGCAGTGAAATATACATCAAAGTGGTCCTCAGAAGATGAGCAGCTAAGAATGCACACACAAGGCTATAACATTCACAGAGGGAGGCGTTTGGAGACAGAGGAAAGTGGATCGGAGGTTTTCTGGACATGGGACAGCAATGAATACTCAGTTTGGATCTGTTTGTATGAAGTATGATGCATTAAAGGTCTCCTTTCATGCAAAATGCTCTTTTTTATGTATTGTATATATATATGTGTCCCCGGTGTGTCAGGGAACTCACAAAGTGTCAGAAAACAAAACCCTCTCTTTTCCTCCGTACCCAAATCTCTAAACACGGGGGTACAACGGAGCTGATCCAGATTTGCTGCCGATATGACGTAATATCGGGAATGTGGACTGGCTTTACACCCACAGCCTGTCAGAAACGTAATATGGTCTTTGTTTACATTAGCAAGCATCGCTAACAGAGCTAACCTGTATTGGAGAGAGTATGTGTAAAAAAGCTAAGGACCCAGAATCAGCACTTCTCTAACAGGGCTAAAATAGAGGGGTATGAGGGATGGCTAGAATGGGTGATCTGTTTGGTATTTTGAGCAAAACACATGTTTTTATATATTTTAATATATGTGAGACCCATAATATATGCATAAAAATAGCATGATAGGAGATCTTTAAGGCTGAACCTGTCCTCTCTGCACGCTCCTGTCGTCTCTCCCCCTATGCTGAATCCAAGAAGAAAATACATGTGAATGAGAGTTGGAAGAATGACCCACCAATGGTGATGAAGCACTAATATACATACGGGAACACAAATGTAAACACGTCCGAGAGACGTTTCACAATGAATAATTAGTGATGATGAAGTAGCAATGAGTAAAATCTTAATCTAGACATACCGTAGAACTCCAGAGGGAAGCTAACCAAACAACAAAGCACAGCACTCTTAACAAACACGGAAGATTTGTTGTGGAGGGAAAAAGGAGGCCGTGAGTCTCGACAGCTGTTCTTTACCACTCCTAAGCACCCACTGTTTTCATAATGCTGCAACGCCTTATCAAAGAGAAGACGCAAAAAGATACCCCTGATAAATCCCAGTTGTGATATCCTTTGTACTCCCCTGATCTCAGCTAAATCAAAGAGCAACTAGCTGTTGTTCTGGCTGGCGCGGCGTCCTCTACAACAGAACGGACAGGAGTAAAACATTTTGCTCAGCATGTCTCACAGTCTTGACGAGATGTGCTCAACTCCCACGCTCTTGGATGAAGGACTTTTTTTTTCATCTAACACAAGAGGTCACTTTTGCTACTTGACCACAAGTGCTGCCTGTTTATCATGCTGACAGGCCCATAAATTGGACAATGTCTAAACTAATATAGATACATCTGAAAAGCACATCTTTTTTTTTTTCGACCTTCAATACATACTTAGCCAGCGTTTTCCAGTATCTAAAGCTTACCACATGTAGATCCATCTTTATTATTTAAGTCATGGAGTTGGAGGTGAATGAGGTCCGTCCTCTCACTTGTTATGGAAAGCTTGCAGTATGGAGGGAAAAATACATACTCAACATTTCTATTTCTATTTTTTACTTTACTTTCCCTTGTCTAATACCTTGAAGCTGATATGGATTGAATGTTTTGATCAGGGACACTTCAGCAGAGGGCAGGCTAGGATCTGGATATTTTTGTTAAAAGGGAATCTTCTGAATCACCGCTGTCCATGATGTTGCTTGAATTGTTTAGATTTGTTTCACTAACACTTGCGCGCACCATCAAGCTATTCCCTGCTCGTATAAAAAAATAATACATGAGACCATTCAGAACTTAACTTATTTCTTAAGAAATAGTAATTAGTACGTTTCTAAAATGTTTGCTTGCATTTTAAATGTACTTTGATTAGATACTCCGCCATCATTGTAACTACACTGTACATCTGATAGATGTGGTTGTTAATATATTGCTTATCTCATCTAAGTGTCAAGTCTCTTCAAATGAATTATCATAACATGATAAACTGAACAGAAATTAGTGTCTGCCTGAGAAGTAGGCAAATGCCTTCATCAGTCTAAGATGTGGATGTGTTTTAGACAGTACACTTCAAGAGCATCCAAATTAGACTTTTTATGACAAATTGGACATGCTTCTGAGACAAGACTAAACTTGTTGCAGGCGCAATAACAAATCAACCTTTGATTCTACACAGAAATGAAGGGGGCTCTGAGACCGATGATTCACATCATAACAAATTAGAAGGGGATCCCTAATTTGTAGAAATGTTGATTTATGCATACTGTATAGAGTGTGTGCAGTAATTATATATTTTACTGGTAGTTTTGTATTCCATCTGGAAATAATGTGTGTATTTAACATCTGCAAAGGTTCCAATACCTATATATTTTTTAATATGAATCTTTGCATCTCTGCTGCCAGCCTGACTGTGTCTGCGCAAAACTGTTCGCTCATTCCCATCACATAGTGAGCGCAGGCCGAACATGACAGACTGGTAATGACTTGAGTATGAACACGCGCACACACACTCACATAGACACACTCATACACACATACCAGCTGCTCCTTTCCTCCTTTCTCATCAAACTTGTCATCAGCTCTGCCAGTTTGTCTCGTCTCACATTAAGAGCTCATGAATAATGTGTGATTACCAGAGACCCTCCGAGCAGCTCCTGAATCCACACACACACACACACACACACACACACACACCACACACACACACACACACACACACACACCACACACACACACACACACACACACACACACACACACACACACACACACGCACACACACACACACACACACACACACCACACACACACACCACACACACACCCACACACACACACACACACACACACACACACACACACACACTAATTCACTAAGTCCAACATATCATGTTCATATTTACATCTACTGTCATTTGCCCTGCTACTCCCTTTTTTATTCTCTCTGGGAAAGGTTAGGGAGTTACCCCGCCACGCTAGGCAGGTCTCACACACACACACACACACACACACACACACACACACACACACACACACACACACACACACACACACACACATGTACACACACACACACACACACACACACACACACACACACACACACACACACACACACACACACACACACACACACACACACACACACACACACACACACACACACACACCACACACACACACA
>NC_047518.2:26961364-26963864 GCF_902827115.2 Pseudochaenichthys georgianus
TCCCTTCCTTAAATACACTGTCCTGTAAAATATCCACAATTGGTGGGTTTTGCATTTTTCAGGGATTTCCAATAATGATTATTATATTATTTCTTAATATCGAGTTATTTGAGAAATGCATTGTCACAAAGCTGAACATATGACTGTTTTACTTAAAACATTAATGTTGTTGTCTGGTCAACTTTGCCTGAAGGAGGAGGCGCCTGGGCTCATGAGTTTAGTATTTATAATATGCTATCTACTGCACAGCAATGCTGACCATGTTTTTCTGCATGAGCCTTAAGGTCTATATGCTCTTACATAAATACAGCTGTTTTCCTCTGCTCAATTCAACTCCACCTCTCCAGTGTTTGTAAGTGTGTATTCGTGTGTGGATGTTTACAGTGTACTGATGCTGATCTGTCCCAATAGCCAGCTTTGTTAGTTTCCCACTGCTCTTCAGTTTAAACTCTAATGCCACCCCACTGCTCCAATTTCCTGCAGCCGCACTAGCCCAAACCTCGGCAGATCAGCACACGTTCCTTATGACAATAAAGCTGTCTGGGTGGAGAAAAAAACCCACACTCATGTCTGCACCCGAACACGTAGACGGAAATATAAACACCTGCGGGAAATCGTATGTGTCCTGTTTCAGTATTGGAAACATTGTCTTTATGCTTTCTCTTGGCCACATTACCACTGGGAATACACTTCTCTCACACGAAAGAAAGAAAATCAATTTTATGCAGGAAATTACCTCCACACTATATTCTGGCAAAAGCTTTAGTTAATGTCTCATATACTTAACCACTGCTAGGTAATGTCTTTTCTGTGTCCTGGAGTGCCACTAAGAGTGAAGCAGCGGCGGTAATGAGAGCATCCAGAACAATCAAGTAATGCAAAATACAATGGCAGACACTTAAGGCTCCTCGATAGGGATTGTATTTGTTAATCATGTTCTTCTAATGTCACGGGTCTGAAAGCACATTGAATGGTACAGGTGTGTGTGTGTGTGTGTGTGTGTGTGTGTGTGTGTGTGTGTGTGTGTGTGTGTGTGTGTGTGTGTGTGTGTGTGTGTGTGTGTGTGTGTGTGTGTGTGTGTGTGTGATTCAGTACCTTAAGGGAGGGGGTATTTGCACTGATTATTCACTAGAGGAAACTCGTTGTGTATATTTTAAACACTCTAATTCCCTGAAGTACCTCCCCTTCTCCCTTGCTATCTCCCTGCTCCTGGTGCACTCATTACTGTTGGAAATGATGCAGTAATACTGAGAGGATGGGGGTGGGTGGGAGAGTGGGTGAGTCAGAGCGTGAGACAGACTAGGGGACAGAACTAAAGAAAAGGAGAGAAAAGATCGAGAGTAGGCAAAATCTTGGTGATATCTGTTTTCCCAAGTTGCCGCCTCTGGCTCTTTTCACTTCCCTCTCTCCTTATAAACAGTCGCAAATATTACAGTTTTGGGCACATATTGCTGTCTTTTATGCGAAGTGGATGAGATTGCATCTGCATGTAATATGATCCAGAAGTGGGTGAGTTTGTGTGTAAAGACAATGTGTGTGGTGTGTCTGTGTTGGACAGGATGTTCCCTCCAAAAACTCACCATAACATCACTGTAAATAGTATTTCAAACATTTCGTATTTAATTTTGGGGCAGATGGATATTCTCAAAAAACACATTTCTTTACTTACAAAGAAGAGCCCAGAGCTCTACAGAGATGGTGATTGCTTTTTCACAGATAAATATTGCACAGTTCAAGGTAAATTGTGGCTCTTTTTCAAAACAGCAATCAATTTATCAACAAAGATTTATTTTTACTTTAAAATACCATCAGCTGTGAGCACATATATTTACACATACTGTACGTGGGCAGTGAAGTTAGGATTGACTACCCTAATATGTGCATTTGGCCATGTGTGCTGGTGAACATTAAGATGTATTGCTCAACGTGTTTGTGTGGGTGCTATGTGTGTGTGTCTCCTCACCTGCATGAGCTCTTGCAAACGTTTGCCCACTTTGTCTTTCTGAATGCGAGCATATGTGCGCTCATCGCTGAGTGTCTGCACATGCACCAGTAAGAATATAAAAATACCATGAACAGTTGTGTCTGCATATGGGCAAAGCCATGCACACATTGGTCTTGCAGTGCAGATTGATAGGAATGAAATATTCTGTAATCTAAATGTAAATGGAAGTGAAATTTACCGGTGGGTTCTATGTAATTACCAGTGCCACAATTTATTAGAGTTGTGTTTGTGCAAGAGTGAGAGAAAGAGAGAGGGATGAAGGGGGAAATAAAGAGAACACGTGAGAGAGTGTGGAGGGGCTATCAGAGTGACAGAGTGAGAGAAGGGATGATTTATATGTAGTTATGGTTTCATGGCTGAGCAGTGTATGCACAAGCTCACTGCATAGCAGGGCCAAATTCACCATATATATTGGGGGGGGGACATATGCAGATACGCTCAAAATGTCCCCCCAATATATAGCCTAACTGATATACATTTTTTTAAATAAAATTG